>NC_136008.1:23945332-24215332 GCF_048128805.1 Centroberyx gerrardi
ATTTTAATCATCTACACACACACACACACACACACACGCACACAAGCACAGACAGACAGACAGATAGATGTACTCAGACAGACAGAGAGAGAGATAGAGACTGAAATGGAAAGAAAGAGAGATGGAGTGAGGTACCAAGAAAAAGAAAATCAAAGAGAGAGAGGACCAGAGGGAATATCCTTGCCAACTCAATTTTCCTTGTATTTAGATCTGATATAAGTTGTACACAAATACTTCAAATTATTCAAGCATGTAAGCTATGATTCATGTACGTAAATTCTACCCATAAGCATTATAAACGATTGCTGAAATAAATGTAGAGAGTGTAAAACGTGTCTCACATTGTGTCTCACTGCTGGAAAAGTTTGCATTCCATCAATGTGTTTGAAGCTGGTTTGGTAAAGTTGCATCTGATGGGCCAAAAACAGCAGACCTCACATCAGTTCAGCGTCCTTCCAATTTCATGACCTCAGCTGATCAAAAACAGGGGATTGTTTTCAGGTATGACGGGCTGCAGTTGCATGCTCTCCGCTCCTGGTCAAAACATTCTGCTGCAGAAATAAATGAGTCTCTGGTGCTTTCTTTTATCACTAATGGTCTGATTCAGTTCTGACAAAATGAGTCAGAAGTGGGTCAAAATGAAATTCAGAACTTTTTAATAGACCTTTACTGTCTCGTGCACACGCTGGCTTTAATCACACTCAAATCATGCTGCTGAAAGAGTTTCCAGAGACAATATTTAGCATTCTGCCAACAATCTAGCTGCCACTTTCCCTCAGCATCTTAACAATCTCTTAGAAAATGTTTTCAAAGTCAAAACCTGTCCAGAGATATAATATTTAGCAGGCTTTGTAATGATATATAATCATTATTGGATATTTAACGTCATCCTAGATCTAACCAACTAGAAAATGCAACATTTTTTGGAGAGAATTTGTAGCAATTTTAATATCTTGCATCAGCGGCCATTGATTTTCTGAGTGATATATTACGTAATACATTAGCTCTGTAATTTCAAACGTCTGTGGTGATCAAGACCCTTGGAGTTAGGGTATCAATGGGTAGGGTGTTCATTTATTTAACAGACGATGCGATGTTTCATCATCACAGCATTCAAATTTCTAAGCTCTTTTCTCAAAAACCTGATGCATGATTACGGTATCTCCACCAGTCCTAATCCTTGTTGTTTAAACACTGATTTGCTTGCAGGGCTTGTCTGAAACATTTGCAATTCTTCAGTAATTCAGATATTATTCAGAAATTATTCAGTTTAGTACTAATGGAGGTCAGAGGAGCAGCTCTAAAGCCTTTTTAGAGAACATTCTCCCTCTTCAGCACACACACCTCCATATAGTTCAGGAGCAGTCAAACTCCAGCATCAGCTGCCCTGGGGACCCACCGTCACCACTGGCACTCAGGCAACAAACAACGAAAAGCACAACAAATGGCTTGTGGCAAGCTTGTGATTGGGCAGTCGCAGCATGGATGCTGACTGTGTTTTCGGTAAACCAAATCATTACAATCTATTGATAGTCTTAGAGGCCATGGGAAATTAGAGCACACAACTGAGTGGATTAGACCATTGTGAATTGCTGTATCCTGTTTAACAATTAGCTTTGTTACTGAACTATGTTACACCATAAAGACTGGTAGTCTATTATCTGTATACACGAGAGAGTGTGTGTGCGTGTGTGTTTGTGTGTGTGTGTGAGAGAGAGAGAGAGAGAGAGAGAGAGAGTGAGTGAGTAAGAGTGTCAGTGGGCTATCTGAGTTTGTCCCTAGTGTGTTTTTAGCCCCGCTCCAGTATGCTAATGAGGCTAACATTAGCCTGATTCCACACACTGTCATTGGCAGCTGTCTAACCTCTGATGATATACACCACACACCCACCGACCCGCACACACGCACACACACACGCACACACACACACACTCCAAGGTATATGAGAAAGGATAGGCACAAAGGTTACTGCTTCAATTGTGTAAGCCCCTCACTCACCTGTGTAAAAAACAAAGAGAAACATGCACACACACACACACACACACACACACACACACCCACGGTTTGAAGTTAATCCAGGGTTTTCAGTGAAGAGAAGCTGAATGGCTGTTTAATATGAAGCTAATTGCACTGCTGTGTGTCTGAGCATTTTAATCACCTACACACACACACACACATACAAGCACAGACAGACAGACAGAGAGATAGAGACATTGAAATGGAAAGAAAGAGAGAGACAGAGTGAGGTACCAAGAGAGAAAGAAAATCAAAGAGAGAGAGCACCAGAGGGAATATCCTTGCCAACTCAATTTTCCTTGTATTTAGATCTGATATACAGTAAGTTGTACACAAATACTTCAAATTTGTGAGAGACTCATTAGCACAAGGGTCCCCAAACATGTCCTGCATTACTGATTACTAATAACATTACTAATTTGTGGCAGGTTTTCGGGAGAAAATTATGACAGCCATATATTCCATCAATAATATAATCATCATCCTGGATATTTAATGTCATCCTAGATCTAACCAACTAGAAAAGGGTAAATTTTTTGGAGAGAATTTGTGGCAATTTTAATATTTTCCATCAGCAGCCATTGATTTTCTGAGTGATATATTACATAATACATTAGCTCTGTAATTTCAAACGTCTGTGGTGATCAAGGCCCTTGGAGTTAGGATATCAATGGGTAGGGTGTTCATTTATTTAACAGACAATAAGAATTTTAGAACAAAAGTTTTAAACTGCGATGTTTCATCATCACAGCATTCAAATTTCTAAGCTCTCTTCTCAAAAACCTGATGCATGATTATCTCCACCGTCCTAATCCTTGTTGTTTAAACACTGATTTGCTTGCAGGGCTTGTCTGAAACATTTGCAATTCTTCAGTAATTCAGATATTATTCAGAAATTATTCAGGTTAGTGCTAATGGCGGCCGGTGGAGGTCACAGGAGCAGCTCTAAAGCCTTTTTAGAGAACATTCTCCCTCTTCAGCACACACACCTCCATATAGTTCAGGAGCAGTCAAACTCCAGCATCAGCTGCCCTGGGGACCCACCGTCACCACTGGCACTCAGGCTTAAATGCATGAAATAATATTACTTGGGTCTATTTCATCTGCTTATAGATCTGTTAGAAGTACAATTCTTAGACTGGGCTTTCAGAATAAAAGTAAGAAAGTAGAGCTGACCACAGCTCCCATGAGCAGCCAGTGATAAACAATATTAGTGGATATTACGAAGGGATGTGCACCAAAAAATGAAAATGTTCTTCCAAGCTGACATATCATTTGAAATGCTTTTCAGTGACATTCATCTAATATCTATCCTTGATGCCATAATCCAAGGTGTCCACTCACTGTGTGGGTATATAAATGGGTTATCCAGCAGGGGAACCATGGATCCATCTCCATCTGTCTGTTTGTTTGTTTGTTCCATCATCCATCTGTCACACACCATATTTCAGACACCACTAATCAGATTTTGAGGAAACATGGGGGAATGATGATGCATCTCACCGTTGTGTTCTGGCATTATCAAATCGAAAATGACCGGCACAAGGGGGAACTACAATTACAGGTCAAAACAAGGTGACATACTTGTTGCTGATTGGCCCAGATGGGGTCTGCATGTTTACTGTTGCCTTGATGAAATCCTACTATGTGTTTGAAATGGGCTTCACAGGTCCCAGAGTCATGGAACTTGGGCTAGTCAGAGCACTGAAGACCATGTAAAGCTTTAATCCAAACCAAACAACGAAAAGCACAACAAATGGCTTGTGGCAAGCTTGTGATTGGGCAGTCGCAGCATCATGGATGCTGACTGTGTTTTCGGTAAACCAAATCATTACAATCTATTGATAGTCTTAGAGGGTGAGAGAGAGAGAGAGAGAGAGAGAGAGAGAGAGAGAGACAGTGAGTGAGTGTCAGTGGGCTATCTGAGTTTGTCCCTGGTGAGTTTTTAGCCCCCCTCCAGTATGCTAATGAGGCTAACATTAGCCTGATTCCACACACTGTCATTGGCAGCTGTCTCACCTCTGAAACACACACGTACGCACACACGCACACACACACACACACATCCCCAGAATTATACAAGACATTTCCCCTGGAGAGATGAGTCTCAGTCTTTTGCAGCAGCCTAGGTCGGTAATGTATTTTAGGTGACAATACATAAAAGTATTCAGATAATATCCCAATACACACCAGCAGTGTGTATTCTTTCTTAAAGAATTGAAATAGCCAACCAAGTCATAGTAATTATCCCTAACATTATATAAACCAACTGAGAATTTTCATTTTGTTTCCTATTTATTTGAGAGGGATTTTGTTCTATCCACGTGCTTTCCATGTGCCTGTTATCCGATGCTTAAAATCAATGCCAAAATTGCTTGCAGTTATGTTGACAGACAACATAAAGTTGAAAAAACCCAACATATCTTACACATGTCAGCCAGGGGCGTAGGGCTGGGTATCATTAGAACTTTACCAATTCCGGTGCCATTTTGGATTCTTCTCATCGATCCGATTCTTTATCGATTCCCTCATTGATTCCTACTGTATAAACTGTCAGGGATAAAAGACTACATACAGCTTTAGTGGAGTTAAGTTCTATTACTCAAGACAGACATTGCTGTGTATAATTACTTTTGTCTCTATTACTTTTCAAAACAGCTACGGCACATTTGCCTTACTTGAGAAAACAATAGAAAAGCAATACAAAGTATTTACCACTGTATTTACAGCTTTATTGGGTCGTTCAAGCGCACTCATTAAAATATTTCCGATTTGCTTACAACTGTTGTGATCTAGGAGATAATGAGGTAAATATTGGACCACAGTGCAATCATTCCTTCAGAACACTTGGGTTATGCTGTTTGGAGTATTTTATGGTCATTTTCTCCTACAGGAGAGTCAACAGCTACAGGGGGTCAGTCTGAAAATACCTAAACAAGCCATTACGCAGGTCCATGCTCTGAAATGAGATCATCGCTGGCTAACTCATCACCGAACACGCAATGCGCCTGCTCACATTTTATGCAAGAAGGAATGCATGCATGTGAACGCACATATCCTCCCTCTGTCCATCTCTCTCTCTCTCTCTCTCTCTCTCTCTCTCTCTCTCTCAGCTCTGAGCCCCCAGTAGTGAGTCAGGTACTTGAGTTAATTGCAGCGTTCCTGTTGTGTGGCTCACAAACCTCTTCAGTAGATAGACCCTCTTTTCTGCTCTAATCAAATGTCTCATGCTGTTATTGTTAGACATGCAGGGAAGGCTGGGGGCAGTGATAGAGAATAAATATAAGAAGAGGGCAGGGACAGGGATGATAATAACAACAACAACAATACTGTTGTTTATTATAGTAATAATAATAAAAAATAATAACAATAAAGTTCACCTGTATAGCACTTGCAAAAAAAATCAAACAATTTACAGCAGACTATGCCAGAGAGGGAGAACAATGGAGGAAAAGAGAGAATAAAGAAAAAGAGACAGATTGTGGCCAAAGAATTATAAAAAAAAAAAAAGGTTGAAAGAGAGAGAAGAAGGGGGGAAGAAGGAGAAGAAAGGAGGGAGGCAAAATGGAGAAAGAGTGCAAGGACAGTGCAAGGACAATGAGAACAGTGTTCCAGTGACAAGCAGCGTTTGGGGGTGTTTTTGAAGCGTTGCTTAGTTGTTATTGTTTATCAGAGAGGAAAAGGGGGTGGAGGGCATTGGTATCCCACAAGGCATTGTGGTAGAGTGGGGACATGGGGGCGTGTTAATAGCCATTACAATGAACTATGCTGAATGAATGAAAATGAAATAAGTGTAGAAGAGAGGAATAAATGTTTGTGAAAAGGAGACAGGATTTGGAGCGATCAATGCTGACGTCATTTATGTGATGCTTGGGTTTGATTATGTGTGGGACCATAGACCTAGACTGGATAGAAAGGACACTTTCTGGTATGTCTAGGTGATCGCTGCAACCAATCAGACCACACTCTAAAAGCGTCAAGGTCTAGCCACCCTAGAACACTTTCTTAACACCAGGTCTACACAGAAACTCTCCACAGTGTTTTATTATGGGTTTAGCTGCTTTTGGCCTGAAAAGCATGTATCTTCTTTTTCATCAATAAGCCATATCTCTAAATTTCAGGCATAGTGATTGGAACCAAGAAGCACCATCATATGCAAATCTCTTTCATGGGCGACTGGAGGAATTGAGACTCCATGATCCGTCAAAAAAAACTATTTTTCTCCAAATATTGTGACCTGGAAACATTGTATTGGTAATGTATTCCTTATTTGTCCGCCTGATGTATGCTGAGATAGGCTCCAGCCTCCCATGACCTTGAATAGGAATAAGCAGGTAAAGACAATGAATGAATATATTAATTCATTTATTCATTATTTGGAAGAGGGAAATGCTTAAAAATTCAGATCTGAGGTACCAGATGTTAATGACAGCATCTTCACATGTGCTTTCTCAAGGGAAATAACTCTAGAAAGTAGAAAGCACTGATCGGTCCCATCTTCAGTACTGAACAGCCTGTTACAGAACTGGTTAGACTGGTTTCTGTGCTGTTTGTAAAGTCACATTAAGGCATGATGCAGTGAGGTGCAATATTTCAGCCAATTTGAATTACCGCAACTATTACCCTCGCCGCACCTGTTCCCAATTACACAGATCTCCTTAATTTTCATGATTAGAGCTAACAATCTACCAGTTACAAACCGCACTGTGTGATATTGTTAGTTATTAGTAATGGCATCACTGGACTGGGCTTTCTCAGGGGAAATAATGTTACTGTACTTGACAGCTCTCTCTGTATTTCTACATTTTGCAACGAACCTTCCCAACCAACTGGTAAATGTTATTTTCCACATGGGCTTGTCATAATCTGGAGAACAGCTTCACGGGGTTTGATGTTTACAATTTCAAGAATGTAATGAATAACCTGTAATTGATGTCATTTGAATTACAAGTCTAGACCTGAAAATGGGTTTCTCCGGGGAAATAACACAAGACTGTATTCAACTGTTCTTCCTAATAGATCCCTTCATCAATACTAATGCTTCTCTCTGGGCCATAAAAACAGATGTGTGTGTGTGTGTGTGTGTGTATGGCAGTTGCAATAATAATCACACGTATGTCTCTGTATTTGTGTCCCTCTCTCAGTGTCTATGTGTCTATGAGGCAGTTGGTTAAACGGAGGAGAACAATGTCATCATTAGGAGAAATCTTCATTACAAAATGTTATTAAATGTTTCTGGAAGCATCCAAAAAGGTTCCTAAACTGTTCTAAAGTGTTAGAAAATGAGAGCAGTGAGATGCTTTGCTGGGGGTAGATTTTGTCTTGCATAATAAAAAACAAGATGGACTAAATTGGAAGCGAAAGAAAGAGTGAAAGAAAGTGTGTGTCATGTAATACTCAATGTGACCCCAATGCAATAACTTATTGGGATCATATATTGAGGAGTCCCCCCAGCTTTCCATAGGGAAAACAATGGAATCTGCAGGTCACCTGCAATTGGAAACAGAGCTTTCTGCAATATTCTGGGGCCTTTAAAAGAAAAGGTAAAACACAAAGGCAGACAGACCATTATTATCTAATGTTATGCCCATCAAAAAATAAATGATATTCATATGTAACAAACCTGTTGCCTAATAAAAAAATAAGCCTATAAGCTGCCATAAAAATGTAATTGTTAACAAATCAACTGCATATGTAAATCAAAATTGAACAACTACATAACTATACTGCATTGTCACACAGTTGCAAATATGGAAATGTAGTATTTCTGTCACCTATAGATTACAGTTCAAATTGCTAAAGCTATACCCTGTTTATATACAGCCTGTTAATCAAACAATATTTTAACCAATCTGAATTATTTTCATAGTTTACATAGATCAGGTATGGCAAATTACATCATGCCCCCAGTCTAATGTGTGCAATGCTCAACTCTATTGAAGCTGTATTCCTCAGCAGTGTATGGTGTGTGACCCCATTAGCCAGAGATGAGTGTTTGGACCAATGGAGCCAGGAAGGGGGGCAAGAAGAGAATTTCACTCCCTGTACCCCCTCACATTTGATAACTAATACTTAATACTTAATTGATGCAATTTAGAAAGTCAAGTGCAATCAGAGCTCAGGCCCAGATCAGTGGAGTGCATGGGGAGGTGAGATTGAAGAAGGGTAACCAAGAAGTATGGAGACAAGACTCTGCAGTGATTTGATCCAAGGACAGCAAATGAGGTTCTAAATGGGGTGTGGACCAGTGCACCATCTGCAGTGAGTCAGTGCAGTCAGTCCGGCCGACCTTAGTGTTAAGGTGCTGTTGGGAAGTCCACCTCACACCAGTCTTAACCTAATGGCAATCAATGCAAGGAACAGATCAATGCCAACGACCCTGCTCCCCTTTTATCTAGGATGGATTTGGAATTACTTAGGAGCAACTTTTTGGCCAGCCTTTGTTCACCAATGTTGTCTGTATACTGGAAGGCCATAAAAAGAATAAAGGTTGTTGATGTAAATATTGGACCCACAGTGCAATGGTTTGGCTTCATAACATTTGGATTATGCTGTTTGGAGTAATATCACTCCATTTTCCATTCACTCCAGTTGTTTTGGAGAAAGCTGAAATGAAGCTGCGCCAGCTAGCTTGCTGTGTATTATATTGACATACAAACTTCAGTAGAGTAGATAATGAATATTCATTTTTGGCTCAACTATTCCTTTAAACTGGGCACAGGGATGATACCTGCCAACCTACCTACTACTTATCCCTCTGTGACCCAGATACTTTCTCCATGATAAATCAATGAAAAGGTCACATAGGTTCCAACATCATATTTTCTGTTCCTGAATTCTGTTCCAGAATGTCTTGATAACATCTTTGCTTCTGATCGAATGAGACTGGTTCATACTGATATCACCAGGCAGTGATAGGGAAAGAGACAGAGAGAGAGAGAGAGAGAGAGAGAGAGAGAGAGAGAGAGAGAGAGAGGGTTGGGGTTGCAGCATATAAATCATACATTAAAATTTGAACACCATGGTCAGCTAAAAAGGGCTTTCCTCTCTTCTCCATCTCATTTCCTCTCCCCTTTTCTTTTCCCCTCTCCTCCCCATTTATCTCCCTTCACCCTCTCTCCTCTCCCCTCATTTCCAACCCTCTCTTACCCTCTCGTCTCCTCTTTTCTCCTATGTAGTTTTGACAGTTATATTACAAGCCTGAGGCAGTCTGTCACTAACAGGAAATAGAAGAGTTTTGGTAGCTGAATGAAGAAAATGTGTTGGAAAGACACAGCATGGTGAGAAGCAGCGTACACCTACATCTACACACACACACACACACACGGATGCCATACATGTCTGTGAGCATGTATATGCACAGACACGCATACACACACATTTAGCTACAAGTACTCATGCACATATGTGTATACTGAGAAAGAAAATACAGAGACAAAGAGAGAGACGCATTGAGGTAACAGGAAAGATAAGTTGATAAGATATCTAAAATTTGAACATGGAAGTAAAGTTTCAGAAAACATATGTAAATAAATTGTTGATAGCGACAGACAAATTCTGGGGAAAAAAATGGCTGGCTCTTTATTAGCTCAAGATGGACAACCTGGAAGAGATGGTATCCTTGTCTCTGTTGTGACATGCTGATGGCAGGGTGAGAATTTGGCATAAACAACATGAATCCATGGATCCATCCTACCTGGTGTCAATGGTGCAATGGTGTAGGGAATGCTTCCTTGGCACACATTAACTAAGCGTTGTTTGAACACCACAGTATACCTTAACATTGTTGCTGACCAGGTGCATCCCTTCATGGCAACAGTCTATTCAGTCTACTCAGCAGGATAATGCACCATCGTCTCAAGATGGTTCCAGGAACATGACAGAGACTTAAGTTCAGTCCCAGATCTCAACCCAATAGAGACTTTAGGGATGAGGTGGAACAAGATGTTTGCAGCGTGAATGTGCTGCTGAAAAATCTGCAGGAACTGAGTGATGCTATGGAGTCCACATGGACCGAGATCCCTGTAGAACATTTCCAGCACCTTGTTGAATCCTGGCCTTGAAGAATACAGAGCTATTGAGAGATTACATGGTCCTCTGCGGGTTGAGAAAATTCCTTATGAAACCCTTTCGAAACCCATTAGATAATGTCAAAAATGCATTGTCATCAAGGTTGTTTTTCTTGGCTCCTGAAGAGATATTTTGGAGATACAGCGACAAAATGAGAATCGCCCCTCCTGACCTTTTGTCATTAGCTGCCAGAACCCCAACGGCTAACATGCTCTGGCCTTAAACCAGAATTTAATGTTGTCGGTCCTCATCGCTGGTCATTTGTCCTGTAAATGGGCGTACAGCGTACACTTGTGTATACACTTCACTACATCACCGCTTATATCTTTGCCCTCGAACGAATTGAACTGAATGCTTCTATAGTGGTTTCTTAACTATGTACATTTTTCAGTGGTCCCACAGCAGCACTTATAGATGCACTGGGAGAGGCGGGGTACAGCATGAAAAGCACACATTTGTACGCGTTGTTCCTATCCCCATCTAAACTATGTACGGTTAAGATAACTTTGGTGGCACTGTCTGTCTCTGCTGTCAACAAACTAGAGCTGATAACTTTGAAACATTAAAAGGTGCCTTGCAAGTGCTCAGATGGAAACAGACACATTCTCTACAGATACAGTGTAGCTTAGGGATGTGCATCTCCATCACTGAGGCCGATGCGATACGCATCTCGATGCAATGCCAACGATCCGATACATTAAAGATACATATGAAGCAACTACCAAGGCGATACGATTTACTCCTATTGCGATCCAATGCGATTCGACACGATTTGATTCAACACAATGCGATTCAGCGCGATACGATGCGATTCAACGTGATGCAAAAGAATTATGCTATGCAATTCAATATGGTACAGAGAGTTTGATTTTATTTCTTAAGCAGCAAATCATAAATTAACTAAAAAAGTGCCATTTTTACTTTACATATTTGTTTCTCTAGTACTGCAACTCAGTAAGCATCTCATTTATGCTGTTTCTTTTTGACCTCTAAAAAAACACTTGGACCTTTCACAAACAGGCCTTTTCACAAGTCCTTTGTAGTGTAGTGTTCTCTGTCTCCAGTTTACAGTACACTTTTATAACACCTCACATAATTAACAGTTAAACAATTTAAGGATGCTCAGGATTAACAATGTGCAAATAACAATTAACAGCCGTAACTACTGCCAGCAGATGGATGTGCTTAACACTCTTTCAGCAGGTAGGCTCTTAGCAGTGAGCAGAAAGCAGTGGTGCGGTTTCTATATGAACATTAAAAAATAAAAATAACCTTTCACAAACAGGTCTTTCATAACTTCTTACATATGTAAAAAAAAAAAAAAGGTAAACTATTATTGGCAGTCACAGGCTGCACCAACTCCAGCCAGTATCATGTTTTTTGCGTTATCCGTGACCAACGCTGGGTTCTTGTCTTCGATGTTCCACTCGCGGCAAACGTCCTGCAGTAAAACTGCTAGATTATTCCCTGTGTGAGCCTCGTTGAACACACTGGTCTGTAGAACGTGGTTTTGCAAAACCCACTCGTCATCAATGTAGTGTGCCGTGACCGTGACATACGAGTCAGTGGCGCAAGACGTCCAGCCATCAACTGTTATTGCAACTCTTTGGGCATTGCTCAGCGACTCAGCTATCTCTCGTCTCACTTTGTCGTACAGAACAGGATTTGTTTCTCGGTGAATAGCTTCCTATTTGGTATGTGGTACCTCGGCTCCAAAATGTGGAGGAGGTACTGGAAGCCCTCGTTCTCTGTAACACTGTAAGGCTGGATATCTTTACAAATAAAGAAGGCGATGGCGTCGGTTATTGAACGAGTAGAGCAGTTAGCCAGTGGGGCGTGAAAAAAAGTTTGATACTTTGCTCACCAGTCTTGCTAACGGTACCGCTGGGGCTAGCTAGAGCTGAATCCGAGGGGGAGGGGGAGGCAGACATCTCCACATGTCGCTGCTTCAGGTGAGTATTTAAGGTCGTCGTGCTGCCTGTGTACTTTATAGCGGCACGGCATATTTTGCAAATTGCATGTGTCTTGTCAAGTTGTCCGTCTCTCTTGAAAAATCCGTGTCGCCAAACATTTGATTTGTAGGAATTCTTCGGTGGAATGTGTAGCTCTTCCTCCTCCATGTTGATCTCTAATGTGACACGCCTCGGCCTCTGTAGTAGTCTTTGACATCTGACATCGGCCACTGACAGCAGTGGAGATGAGAGAGCGCGCTTGAGAAACAGTTTCGAGAGGAGGAATCAATCTAAATGTCAAATTATTGGTCACAAATTATTGGTCACATTTCTAAATAATAAAGGCATAGGGCCTCTACTAATAATTATATATAAATAAATCGGATTTTACCGATGCAAAGATGTTAGAAACGATGTATCGCGAGTTCATCCCAAATTGTATCCGGTGCATACTTTTTTAATCGGGGCAATCGCATCTTGAACTTTTATGCCGGTGCACCCAAGGGCGTCATTTTGTGTTGAAAAATGCTGGGGACATAAGGGCTCAGATGAAAAAAAATGTTTTAAACAGTCTTCAATATATGCGATTTTAGGCAATGTAATGGGGGGATCGGTATGAGGTCAGAGCAGATAATTATGGCGAGAAAATAATTGCATAACAGCGCATCAAAAGGGCATAGCCTAGGCTACTACAGAGTCGACAATATGAAAATACTCAGCATAAAACACACAACAACGTCGACCGCACAAGTACAGTCATCCATATGCATCACATCCACAGCTGCAACACCATGTCAATCGAACAATGCCAATATCACATCTACTGTAGAAAGCACCAGTGCATGAAGACCTGGCTTCGCTCTTCAATGTCACAAACCCGACTCAACAGCGTGGCTGTTTGTCATGTTCACAGAGAGAGAACGGAAAACTTGGACAAGAAGAAACTGTGTCAAGAATTTGTTAAAGTTACTGATCGGCGCATGCACGTTTTTGGGTCATTTTAGAATCAGTCTCCCCAGTGTCCCCAGTGTAAATGACACCTATGCCCTCTCCTGCTCTTCAATCTCCTTTTTTCCTCCAGTGGCTCTCTCCCTCTTCCTCTTCACTGTAAAAACTGTTCACCTCAACACATAATTCCATCTCTAAGTAAAGTGTCCACCACACGTGAGCGGAATGAAATGCTGGTATGTTTAATAGAGACTTTGCAATTGCAGCCACAGCAGGTGCCGTCATGGAGGTCCATTCGAGAACTGGCTGTGCGCAAATAATGTGAAATATAGAACAAACTACAAGGATTTTTTTTTTTTTAGCTTACGTTACTTTTTTTGGACAATGCGCATTTGTTTCTTCTATATTTACATTGCATTGTATGTTTTCTTATTGTACAAATAAACCTTTCTCAAAGCGTTCTCATTTGTTAGTTAACATTTCTTGGTGCAAGCTATTTTTCAGAACATTTTTAACAAATTATGCTTTTAAAAAGTGATGGGGACAAAATCGGCCATTTCAAAAAGTGGTGGGGACATGTCCCCAGCGTCCCCAGTGTAAATGACACCTATGGGTGCACCGATGCGAATCGGTGAATCTTACCATCCCTAGTGTAGCTTGGTCATTGTAAGCCTGCACACTGTGATCCATCATCACATGGATAATGAAATAACGGAGAGGAGAGGACAGATCACTCAGTGACCTACAGACACACTCTTTGTTTTCACTCCTATATCTCTCTATCTGTCTGTCTTTCTCTCCCTGTCCCTCTCTCTCGCTCCCATTCTCTCTCTAACTCAGCGACAAATAGGTGCTAGTTCTAATACCCACCAAAAGGTGCAAGAGAGGGCAGCTCAGAAGAAACCGATCCATCCTACGTACAACTGATCAACCTGCTGGCGCCGGCTGTATCATCTGTATCCCACAGGGGGTGAGAGGTGTCACTGTGAGTGGGTGTTTCTGTGTCTGTATCTATATCTATGTGTGTGTGTGTGTGGGTGTGTGTTCCTCCAGGCAGCGTGGCACCAATAAAGAGGTGACAGAGACACAGCAGTCAAAAGACGGACCGATGAGAGGAAATGAAGGGATGACACACTGGAGACCAGCCGGAGGGGGAAAGAAAAGAAAGAGAACGAAAGAGATGCATGCAATAGTCTATTTCCAAAGTGTTCTGAGATAGGTACAACAGTGCTGCTGTAATGGAAGCACATAGCAGCATAGTGACCAACCCTATTCTCCCCACACAAAAAAAGAGTTGAACAGGTCGGACAATAGCACAATCAGACTATGGCTGGCGTGCAACTGCAAATATTAAAAGCATTTAGTGCAAAGATCAAAAACATGAGAACCAAACTCAAAAGCAGCCAGGAGATAGAGGGTAGATAAATTGCTGTTTTCACATTTTCTCTAAAATCTAGAGTCAACAAGGTCAGTGGATTTAATAATTGGTGATGAGAAAGGGTTTATGGGGATACCATCCCCTTTTCATTCCTACTTACACCCCCCCCCCCCCTCCTCCCCCCACCCCTCCTCCCTCCGCTTATGATCTCCTGGGGGTCTCCAACCAGAGATTGAAAAGCACTGGTGTATTTATATCTGCCTTAATGTTTCATGTAATATACTGTCTGCCTTGTGAAACAGTGACACGGGAAACAAAGTGATGTCATACTTGGTGCACTCGCAGTGGCCTTAGGGTGGTTCAATCACACACACACACACACACACACACACACACACACATACATAGACAGCCATTTGTGCTTGACAACCTCCACAAAGTTTTGGTGTGTCGGACATTCACACAGCCATCCTCTTTAGTATTATGATCTCTGCTTTGTATACAGGTAACATGGAAACGTAGGGGATGGTACACAGATACACACACACAATATTCATTCATTCATTTGCACTATGCTCTATTTATGTCTTTATGCTATCTGCCTTGTATAACACTGATGCAGGAGATGTAATCATAGATACCAGATACAAACACACACACACACACACACACACACACACACACACACACACACTCTCAATGACCTTTGTATTACCATAAGGATGAGCTATACTCATGCACAGAGGTACGCACGACACACTCATACATGCAAGCAAACACCCACATAACCACATACTGTACACAAGGACATACACACACACACACACACACACACACACACACACACACAATGCATTTATTCATGCACAGACACACACACACAGAAACCAAACAGTGGCGTTGTTACAGTGTGGGTTTGGTGATCAGCCATCATAATGAAGACAACCATTGCATGTGAATCACTGGATCAACAACCTATTGTTACTCTGATCTCTATGTAATTTGATAGAGAGCAGCTGGATGAGAGCACGAATATTCCTTTATGATCCCACTCTCTCATGATGAATCTGTTTGCTAATGGGGTCATGGTTGTTCATCTGGCATTTAACCTCTAATTTCACTCTCAGCACAAGTGTTAATTATCGTACCATTTCTATATTTAGTCATAGTTTTAGTGTTCTGACAGAAATGTCCTTCAGGTTTAGACAGTATTTAGTTATGTCATATTGATCCGATTTTGTTAATTACCCACTGAGTAAAATGGTATAACAAAAATAACATCATTGTCGCTCAAAATGCATCTAGCAGCTCCTTACGGTCAACAAATCCTATGAAAATAACAAAATCAGCAATGATTTTGTTTTGCCAACAAGTCTCGTCCATGTAGCCGGTGCCCAATAAAGCCATGTCCCAGCAGCCATAGAACTCCATTGTATTAAAAAAACGATTAAAAACACGTCACAGAGCCATGCCGTTGCTCTGGGCAACATATTTCATCATCACGATGCACCGGGCCAGCCGACTTTTTCCTCAAACAACTTAATAAGCCGGCTGTAAACACGTTTGCGATCTCAGGAAAGTAGTTCCATAGCACCGAAAATAGTCCCCGGCGTAATGAAGAATTTGTTCCCATTTGAATTTGATTTGGTAATAACTACAACAGCCTGACTTTTCATGGTAACAGTTAGTGATTTTTAAAAGTGAAACTATGTCTTTGTGAGCTGTATTTCAAGGTTTTTAGCTTACAATTGGAGCCAATGACTTCCGGGTTGACGGCTAAAAACGGTATGTGGGAAGTCAGAAAGTAACGGGAGTAGAGCGAACGCATTGTTGATTTTGTTATTTTCATAGGATTTGTTGACAGTAAGCAATGCATTAAAAAGATTTAGATTAGAGAAAATACCACCACTGCATATAGATTCCATTTGCAATATTTAGACATTTTCTAAGCAGTTGGATATTTTTGGGAATGTTGTCAAGCAAAAAAAAGCATCATGCTCTGTTTTTTTCTGCTTTTTCTGCAGAATAATTTGAGCACTGTTTCAGTCTTTGATCTTTTAGTGGCTGAATGAATAGTGTAATGGATAAAATTCACTCAATTCAGAGTGTGAACTTGTTCAAAATTTAAAAACTGGAAATCTTTTGCAATGAATAGTGGAATGGATAAGATGACACCTGGACCTTAGTCACAGTAGGTGGACATTAAGTGGGCAAAGGACAACCACAGACGCTCAGATACAGCTGGCACATTATCTGGCAACTCAAACTCAACTACAGCAGGCTCTATTCACAAATAGTACAGTCTAATTGTACATCCAACATTCAGGTTGAATGAATCAATCCCATATTAAAAGCAAATCTCACATTACAATAGGCTCTTATGTCCAATCAATCAGGAAACTGCTGAGAACGACTCTATTGTTATCATGTGAACTGCTGCTTTAATTTAGATTTGGAATTGAGTGAGTTTAAAGTGAATGGCCTAGGCAGTCCTGGTATGGATGGACTAGGATGCGATCCCATAACATCAGGTCTATATGATCAGATATCAGAAATGTTAGTGGGGAACAGGAGTTAACAGTGTCTGCCAACAACCTTTCATGCCACTGAAAGACTAGAGGGTAATTTGCTCAAACAAGAACAGAGGACGCAGAAATATGAACCGTTCTGGCCTCAAATTGACTGCCGCTGGCTTTCCGTCACTGGAACAAAATAGATTTACATATTTCTGCTACGGTCTAGCAGGCTTGATCCTTTAGTGGCATCAGACACACACAGGCACACACACATTGGGTTGTTTTATATTGAATTGAATGGAATGACCCTTATTGTGACTCTTAACCAAAACCTAACCTGATGGCACCTCTAACCCACTCTGTTAAACCCTGCAATGATCTATTTTCAAAGTGACAACCGACAGAAAATGACGTTGGCACAAGGATGGAAGTACAAGAACACATGCTTATTTGCATGCGTACACACAAAGAGAAGGAGAATGAGAGAAAAAGGAAGAGAGAGAGGATTTCCAGTCCTAATCCTGAGGACTTCAAGCACACAGCGTCAGGTTCTGATTGGTCAGATGGATGATAGAGACGGTGGAGATGGTTTAATTGGAGACACTCTCTGGAGTCATTTGTCCTTCGTTAAGAACAAAGAAACACACCCTCATATGAGATACGCTCATTTGAAACACACACACACACACACACACACACACACACACACACACACACACAGAAGCGTAATCAGTGTGCTCCCACACCAAGTTGGAGTGCTGTGTGTTGACCTTGTCTGTCTTTGGGTCTGACGGACTGACAGTCTCTCTGAATGTGAAAACAGCTGCAGTGAGACCCCTGGGGAAGGGGAAGGCCAAAGATAGCGCTTCTGGATTTCAAATATTTTGGGTCCAATTGTTGTTTCGCTCAAATCCTCCGGAACCAATTAGCCGTTTACCGGTTTAGCGGAGACAAACAGAGAGCAGGAGGGAGGGAGGGAGGGAGATAGACAGACTGAAAGTGAGAGACAAAAAGAGAGACAGAGGGAGAGAGACAGGACAGAGAGGGGGGAGGTAGCAGGGAATTAGTACAGTCAAGGGTATTGGAAGTTAAAATACTCTTTGGAATAGAAATATATAGAGAAAAAAATAGTAGTGAATTTTGTTAGACCCCCACGGGCATATAGGTTTTTCAAGCGAATCAATAAAACACAGACAGAAACAGAATACTTTGCACACATTACACGGGCATAAATGGATACTGGGGATAAAATGAGGGTGTAGAGTGTAGAGCAAGTCAAACGACATACACATAAGATGTTTTTTTACGTCAAGACAAGTCATATTTATTTATAATCCACTTTTAACAGGTTCATTACAAAATGCTTCACAGAGAAACAAAGGACATAAAGAAAGAAACAAGGGAGAACAATCACATCACAGGTTTTAAGGTATTAGGCCAGAATCTGTGTGTGTGTGTGTGTGTGTGTGTGTGTGTGTGTGTGTGTGCGTGTGTGTGTGTGTGTGTGTGTGTGTGTGTGTGTGTGTGTGTGTGTGGGTGGATGTGAGAGCACTGGAGCACAGCCAGGACAGTATGTAGGAGCAGAGACTGATAAGAACAAAGGTAAAGGAAAGGTTGACATGGTGGGAGTGAAGCTCATAGAGATAAAACAGTTTAAAAACTGTTAAATAAAGCTGTGTAATATCTATGGTGAAGCTGGACTGCAGGCTGTACTACATACAAATGGGATTGAGATAGAGAAAGTGTCTGATTTTCCTTTGAATATTGGGAAAGACAAGTGTTTTGTTTTCAGATATTGGGAATGATAAGTGTTTTCTTTCGAATATTGTGAATTATATGTTTTTTCTTTTGTATTGGGAATGACAGTGTCTGATTTCATTCAAATGTTGGGAATGACAAGTGTTTTCTTTTGAATATTGGGAATGTTCAAGTTCAAGTTTGTGCATTAAAACAAAACACAGCCAGTACATTCCAATGCAATGAAACACTCATGCCCTGGCTTCTCCAGAGAGAGAGCAGTGCAGTACACACATGAACAAAGTGCTGAGTGCCTTCTGCTTATGGAAAAGTAGAAACAACAACATACACAATTAAAATCAATGGAATACAGTAAACAGTAAAAACAATAAAAGAAATAAAAGTCATAGCACACATGAAAGCATGGCAATCCTCATTGTGTGTGTGTGTATGTGTGTGTGTGTGTGTGTGTGTGTGTGTGTGACGTGCAGTGTGTGCGTAATGCTTTAATAGCACTTCCCAGATGGTAATAGTAAGAATATGTGATGGGCTGGATGGCTAATGTCCGCAATAATGCACCGTGCCTTCTTCCTATAGAGAGTGGTGTAAATATTCACGAGCTCTGGTAGTTTTGTGCCTATTATTGTAGAGGTTTTATTTTCCTCTTTTGCAGCTCATGATCTCTTTCACTTTGTCCACCCACACTGCCGCGCCTCCAGCGGGGATGCTTTCAATGGTGCATTAGTAGAAATTTACCAAGGGTTTGGTAGACATGCCGAAGACATCTCAGAAAGTAAAGTCTCTGTTGAGCCTTGTGGTGTTAACAGACCAGGTTAAGGAATCTGAGATCTGTATACCAACAGTCGCCTCACTGATGGTTACAGTGACTTTAGTCCTTCTGAAATCAGTGATGATCTTCTTTCTATGTCTTCGTCTTCATCTACATTAAGAGAGAGGTTGTTCTCCATACACCAAAAGCCTCTTTTCAACGCAACTTCAGCAACAGTCAGATTGTCAGATTGGTCAACAACCGTCAGATTGGATCTCAGATCAGGTCGCATTGATGTGGCCACACGTGACACTTGTATGCGAGCTCTGTGGTCAGATACGAGATCAAATTTATTTTTCTCGCGCAATAATACAATCAAGAAACAGGTCACTGTTTCCAAGACAAGCTCTCCTTTTATGCAGCGCAGGCGTATGCTTTATGCACAAATCATATTCCTCAGCGCTCTCACTTATGGTCCCAGTGGAGACACTGAGTGGCTGAATGAACTTTCATATGAGGAGGCACTTTCGACTTTGCATGCCTCCAGCTTTGAGATAATCCTCAGTGGTAAAACACTCACCTTAAAGCCTTCGTGTCCGTGCGTAAGAAGGTGGCCGTGGCTCACGTCAGTGGGGAGTGGTAAATTAATGACGTTGCTTGCAATATGCAGACTGTGGCCGGATTTACTGTATGTTCACACACAACTACGACCCGATAGGAATGAGAGAAAGGCCGCCTCAGAATATTTCTTCACTTCCTTGCTATAGGCATCCTAGTTGTTGGCACTTATCAGACCGATCACTGTATTGTCATCTGCGAACTTTATGATGTGACTGCTATGATGTTTGGCAACATAATAGTGTGTAAACAGGCTATAGAGTAGAGGACTGAGGCAGCAGCCATGTGGTGCACCTGTATTAAGAATCATAGTAGATGAGCTGTTTGTTCCTAGTCTCACAGTTTGGTTTGACTGGTATCCAGCAAGCAGCCCGGCCTACAGATGGTCCAAACAAACTGAATAAGTAAAAGTTCCAGCCATTGTTCAGCAGGGAAATGCAACTTGTTTGATTAGTGTTCAACCACTCTGCTCTTACCAAATACCTATTCCCATTACAACTTATATGATGATTCACCATTAGCAGCTAATTGGCTGTTGTTTTACCATGTCATCCTTTCTTACAGAAATCGTAAAGAGTCCTACCCACTAAGTAGTGATTAGTCACAATACTGTGGTGCCTGACACAAGTTATCCATAGCACAATTACAATGAAACTTACTTCTATAATATATCATCGATCCATCCTCTCTATATATTTCTCTGTTCTAAATGTTGCCTGTGTATTATGGCCTCTAAATAATTTACAGATTCATCGGTGTTTGCTTCCACTCTGCTGTTGTTAATATTAAATTACAATACCATTGGGTCCATTTCAACACATATAGGTTTCAGCCAGTTTGCCTTAAGAGATTTACACCACACAACTAATCCATCTGTGCGGAACTAGTCTTTAGAGTATTCATCATCCATCCATCCATCTGTTCATCCAACCATCATCTGTCAGTCAGCCCCTCATCCATCCATATATCTCTCCATCCATCCAATAGCTCTCTTAACAGCAAACAGATATTATAGAATCTGATAGTTTTCTACTTAGACAATCATGATCAGATCTGAGCCACAAAGTGTTAAAAATCCAATTTTGCTGTTTCTGTGTAGAGGCAGCCAGAAGTGGTATTAAATTTCCCTCAGCGGAATTTAAGAATAATTTAAAGCAGCTTATTAAACCAAGAGCAGCTTTAATCCATGTCAGTGAAAACAGCGCTTATATAGTACTGGATCTATTCTTTAAAAAACAATAATATGATACTGAAAACAAATAATGAGTTTATTCTAACTGAGGCCTTAGTTGAGTGACTGCCATCAAAAATTGGGATTGTGCAGGCACATTATAATGTCCACTTAAAACCTCATAGATTGCACGATGAAATAATAATGATCTTAAAATTTGAAAGACTTTAAAAGATTGTTTATGGCAGATGGAGGAGAGACTGACATGACTAAAGATCACAAGCTGGATTCAAACCTATGATGTTGTGTGGTATAATTTAGCCCAGTGATTCGTCACCATGTGCCATTGAGGCCCAACAAACTACAAGTTTCCATTCCAACCAAACACAAAGGGAGCTGATTTCACTGATTAGCACCCTCAGTCTAATGAGAACCACTGTTGAGCTGCACTCATCACCAGGGCACCATAAAAAATTGACTTCATAATGTTTTAATTCCCGGACTCCGAAGGCAGGTTTAGACCCACACACTGATTAGTGGTGTAGTGTATTGTCTCTGTGGGGATAGTCCATTTAAAGCAGTTTATTAAACCAGGAGCAACATAATCCTTGCCTGTGAAAACAGCCCTAATTATGCTGGATCTATTCTTTCAGATCCATACCATGAGACTGAAAACAAAATAACTGTAAAATCTTGGAAATCTGTGGCTTTACATAATGAATCAGAAAAATCAATGAAAAGCGATCTTCACAGCGGCAAATCGGGTAAAAGCGACGCTTCGGCAGCTGTGAAAGCGACAGGAGAAACAAGGCATGAGGATATTTCCATTTTTTATTCATATTTTATCCCTTATTTCACCAGGAACATTGAGTTGGAACACATTTACAGAAATAGCCCGGGGTAATAGAAATAGGAAGACACACCTAGAAGCTGCTCGGTACGACCCCCTGACACAGTGGGCAGCTGAGGAACTTTGCAGGATAATTGGGGATCTGCTCATGGCCATTTCTACAGTAGCAACAGTTGTCAGAACTGATCATATCTGACTATCTATCTTTGACTATCTTTCTCTCTCTCTCTCTTTTGTAAGGAGTTGTCTGAACACAAGTGTGCTTCAGCTTCACGCTCACGTATACACACACACTCACACATACGCCAAAGCACCCACACCCTCATTACATTATTTTTTATTATTTTATGTCTTTGCTTGTTTTATCCTGCCTACTTTGTGTTTGCTTTTTGATCTTATGGTTGCTTGTTTGTTTATTTTTGTTGGATTACATGACTTTTGTATTTGCTTATAATGCGTATTGAGGTGAGATTCCTTCTATAAGCCTCTAGGTGTTTTCTAAATCTCACCTGCACAATTTGCTTCTTCTCTTTTGTTGTTGTGTTTTTGCTGCTTTGTTTTATTGTGCAAAATAAATAAAAATAAAAATAAAAAAAATCATTCATTTGTTTGTCAGCATCAAAAAAATTGGATGCTGCAGAATTTTTGGGCAAACTGTCAACCATCAACAGCCAATCATGTACCAGTGTTGCCACGTATCTCCCCTCTCACCGAAACACACACATTAGTGCGCCAGGTAGCAAGTAGCTAGCTGAAGCATTAGCACTGGACAGAAACATTCTGATGTGATCAATCAAATGCAGTGTTTAAAAGACAGGCACAGTGTTTTAAAATGTAAGTACGTGCTCCATTGCCTAACCCTAACCTTAACTCAAACTGTGTCCAATTGGTGCTGTTGTCATGTAATCCAATTGTTGCGTTTGTGCTCATTTCTCAAAAATTTCTGAGATCACGTTGGATTAGCAAAAAAGACATATTTTTGCTAAACAAAATTATGTGTCATTTTTCAGATTTTTATTTCATTTTTGTTTTTTTCCCTTGTGAAATAGTGAGTAGTTTTCAGCTGATAATCAAATGAAACAACCTGAAAAGGGAAGTACATTCTTTGGTTGAACTGTTCACCACTCTGCTATGCAGCCTGTGATGGGGGGGCCTCGTTTTAAGGGGTTTAATACGTTTCTTTGTCCCAGACAATATGTTTCAAGATGTTCGATTGTTTGTAATTATTAATACTGAGCTGGGAAAAAAGCACGAAAGACAGTGGAAAATATGCCCTTAAGGCAAATAACCATAAGTAATGATGGGTCCACTGTCTGATTGATGTGGGGGATTGAACCAATGGCCTTGACTCGAACGGATTTGACTCTTTCACCTCAAAGCCAACCATAACTCTTCCTAAGTACACACACACACACACACACACACGCACACACACACAAATACACACACACACACACACACACACACACCTTGCTTTTCCACAAATGGTATATCAATGGCACTTCATTCACCACCTGGTTCATGTCCAACACTAGCTTGTCCAATGTCTAACTAGACAATGTAAGAATTGATCAGATCGGTCAGAGTGATTTGATATCGGCAGCGGGACTCCAACATCCCTGTTCAATCAACTTTTAGAGGACAGCAAATGAAGGAAAGCGTGGCGTGGGAAACATCAAATAATAATCAATATCTCTTCTGTTGGTCAGCAAATAGAGCCAGGAGCCTCTTATCTGCCTGGCTCCAACAGAGCGCAAATTCACACAAACACACACACACACACATACACACAAAAAACAGATTACACAGTGACTAATTACTCACAATTTATTTCCATTAGTCACTGAATAATAGGAAAAACGATATCTGCAATCTGTCTGTCTGTCTGTATATCTATCTATCTATCTATCTATTTATCTATCTATCAATCTATCTATCTATCTATCGAGTTTGGTTTAGTTACAGTGACCAAAAGTAGAAGCAAAGAGATTAAATACAATGATTAAAATGCGGAATGATGATTATTAATTTGTGCAGGTGAGGAAAACCAAGGAGCTTATGAAAACATCTCACCTCAAACCAAACAAAAAATGTTGAGTTGACAAGCAAAGGCACAACTGAACTGGACAACAGAATCTAAATGGCAACAGAAACAACACGGTGGAAAATGGCCTATAAGATTAGAAGATAATAAGATTCATTAAATGACAAGGAAAATGCAACTAAATTAAAATAGCCCTGATAGCGTGTGTGTGTGTGTGTGTGTGTGTGTGTGTGTGTGCGTGTGTGTGTGTGTGTGTGCAGAAGTACACGAGGAGGAGGACAGAGAATTTGCGGGTTGAGTCACTGGAACAATGCTTCAAGCTATTTGGTTCCTCGGTCAGATCCCGAGTCTGTATTTGAAATTGCTGAGAAATATTGATCCATTGGCAGTGAGAATGTAACTAATGCAGAGTTGAGATCCTTTATGAGAACGAAAAAAACATAATTTTATGGAGAACTGAGGGTGAGGTGCAGGTTGGTTACGTTTGGTGTTATAAATGAGAACTTTTGAATTCAATCGACAGTAAATTTTGAGGGGCAAGGTCAGGAATTTCTGGTTGATGATGTATTTGTATGTTTGTGTGTGTGTGTATTTGGATGTAAGTCACCCAAAAGAAAAGAAAACACACTTCACTGTCTTTGTTAGTTTTTTTCTAAGGCTGCAAGTCATTAATCTGTCTGTCTGTTGCTTTGTCTGTATGTCTGCCTCCTTGCCTGTGTGTGTGTGTGTGTGTGTGTGTGTGTGTGTGTGTATCTTTGCCCTTTAGATGTAGCCTACATATCAATAATGAGCCCCATTCATAATCCCAAGTACTGCTCTGTTGACAGAAACAGACCTACGCGTCGATGGGAGCACTCACTCACACACACACACACACACACACACACACACACACACACGCACACCACCGTGCACACCACTACCTGCCGTCCCCTATGATTATTACCATAATGGCTTCCTGTAACAATGCTGAGCAGCATCATGGGTAAGGGTCATTAGTGATCCAGCACAGGTGGGATCATAAATCATGTTTAACACTGTGTTGAACTTTTCATTAATGATAACCACAGCAGAAAAATCAATACCAGACTTATGAAACATACTATAAATCTAACCAACCTATCAACCAGAAGTGAATGAAACAGGATAAGAATGAAATACAAAAGAAAGAGGACTAAAGTTTGGGTTTACCAAAGGTATAAAACCAATTTTTACAAAAAAGCTAGTTTATGAAAACATACAGTGTGGATGCAAACTGTCAGAGGAAAGATGTTTGAATGTCAGTTTACTAGACTTTTCTGAGATTGACAACTTGACTGACATAATCTGAATTTCCAAACAGGACAAAACAGTCATTAACAATTACTTGTGACTTATTTGCAGCTCATTTGGGTTTTGGCTATGTCAGGTGGAAAACATCTTCATCACATCCACATGGAGCTCTCTGTAAGTCAATACAGCGCTGTTGAGCGTTTCATTAGAGAAACTGAGCCAGTACAGGGAAATCAATACACAAATGTCTCTATACTGACTGGATGATGCAAATGCTGTATATCTATCACTTATCTATAATTTGGCATAGGAGTAAGCACACATTTATGCAGGAACGAGTGCACTATAAATCAGTCAGTCATTGCAATATTAATGTTTGAATTATAATGCTAATGATACCTAGTACAGAGCCAAATCAATATCAGACTGTTTGTATTGGACTGTATAATTAGATATGTGTAATATCCCCTAGCTAAGAGTAATATCCCAAAAGGACTTTGGTGTTTTTTACAGCTATCAAGTGATCGCATATCAGAATGCTCACAGCGTTGCCATGGACAATGCAGCTATAGATACGCATTAAGATGCAGCGCTAAGCGATAAAAGCAGAGAAATACGCTGGTTGGGTAAACACCAAACGGTGTATTTTTAGATAGTCGTTGAACCATTTAATGGTTTTCAAACCTTCTCAAATCTGGGTTGTATAGGTGGTTCAAGTAAACATTTTTCGCAACCATGGAAATGTGAATTTGAGTTGTACAGGACTAAACTAGTTCTCAAAACATTTCAAAGTGTGTCAGGCCTTATTAATGCAACACTGACCGCCTCTACTTAATGCAAAAAATCTCTACTGCTAAAAATTTCCTTAACAATACCTACTATAGCAGAATTCATTATAGTTGTTGTCTGGAACATTTCAGTCCACATAACCTGTCTCCAGACCTCCAGTGTCTCTCTTGGGTGTTTTGTCAGTGACACTTACAACAGCCAAATAAATGAAGATTTAATGCTACTGTCTCATTAGGAAAAATGCACTGTGTATCTCATGCCGTATGTGTGGAACATGTTATTAATGAAAGCTGCTACAGCAAAATCAATATTTGGCTGACGTGTGCCTCCCTCTATCTAACCATGTTGTTGAACATTTCATAATGAAATCAGCAAAACCACGGCTTACTTTCAATTCAATCAATTCAGCATGTAAATACAAACTGCAGTTGTTTTGCTAATTATGAACACTCATTCTCAGTTTCTTTACAGAGTGGATATGATGAGCTTGTCAAAGGTTTTTCAATATCTGACTTTTGAAAAAAAAACTTGAATCCATCCCTAGGGTGTATGGATGTAATCTATAAGACATGCACCAAGCAAAGACTAATTACCATCCCTGCTTGTTGTATTAGACAGGTTTTGAGCCTTAAATCTACAATATCTGAAACTACATTGGTCTACCTCAGATGGAGATGAATTTATTAATTATCACTGATAATTCAACCCCAGCTCTCACAGTTAAAAATATGCTTTGCTCCTAGTACATAAAAGGGAGGTAAAGTTGAAGCCATGCAAGCGCGGCTCCCCAATGGCATTACACTGAGGACCTTGTTTGAATAATCTTCCAGGTTGAAAATCATGAGGCTCTGTCTCATTTACAACTGGACCAAGTAGGTGATTTTTAGAAAAAAAAAATGGTATCATGGTTGTTTAATTATTGACAATTAGAGTCAAGAGCTCAGTGACTTTCAACGTGCCACCATCATAGGATGCCACCTTTCCAACAAGTCAGTTTGTCAAATTTCTGCCCTGTTGGAGCTGCCCCGGTTAACTGTAAGTGCTTTTATTGTGAAGTGGAAACATCAAGGAGCAACAACAGCATCAGACCACACAAGCTCAAAGAATGGGACCGCGAGTGTTGTGTAGCGTGTAGTGTGTACAAATCGTCTGTCCCCAATTGCAACACTTACTACCGAGTTCCAAACTCCCTCTGGAAGCAACATCAGAACAAGAACTATTCATGAAATCGGTTTCCACACAAGCTTTAGATCACCATGCGCAATGCCAAGTGTCGGCTGGAGGGGTATAATGCTCGCCGTTGGACTGGAGTTCTCTGGAGTGACGAATCACGCTTCACCATCTGGCAGGTTTGGTGATGCCAGGAGAACACTACCTGCTCGGATGCATAGTGCCAATGGTCTGGGGCTGTGTTTTGTGGTTCGGGCTAGGCCTGTTAGTTCCAGTGAAGGGAAATCTTAACACTACAGCATACAATGACATTCTAGATGATTGTGTGCGTCCAACTTTGTGGCAACAGTTTGGGGAATGAAAATGCCCCCGTAGACAAAGCGAGGTCCATACAGAAATGGTTTGTCCAGATCAGTGTGGAAGAACTTGACTGGCCTCCACAGAGCCTTGAACCTCAAACCCATCCAACACCTTTGGGTCAACATCAGACCTCAACCTCATTAATGATCTTGTGGCTGAACGGAAGCAAATCCCCGCAGCAATGTTCCAACATCTAGTGGAAAGCCTTCCCAGAAGACTGGAGGCCTTGATAGCAGCAAAAGGGGGACCAACTCCATATTAATGCCCATGATTTTGGAATGAGATGTTCGATGAGTAGGTGTCCACATACCATGTAGTGTATTTGGCATTAAAATAACAAGGAAATGGCATTTTGGTGGTCTTGCTTCTGTAATTCGACATACTGTATTTCCCATTGAAACAGGATGCTGGGGTGGGACATAATGAGGGAGGGACTGTCCAAAACTGGGTGGGGTGGATCATAAAAAACATGGAAATAGAAAGGCAGTGAAGGCCATCAGTGTAGTTGGTGAAGCAAATTCCACTGTGAAATGCTTTGCACGTAATCTTTAGCAACCACAGGGTCCTTAGGAAAAGGCACCAGGAATTTGTGAGATTAGCAGGGAAAACATAACGCTAAGGTCTCCCACAGGTGCAGAGAGAGCAGCACCACAGCAGAGGGAGAAGCAGCAGGCAGCAGATAGATAGGATAATGAGTGTAGGGGAAGTCATAAGCCCTGTTGTAGTGTTTACCGTAGGGGAGAGAGAGAAAGACTGAGAGACACACACAAAGACAGACCAGTAGACAAACGGATAAACAGAAAAACATGCAGACAGAGGTAATGTGAGAATGAGAATGAAGGAGACAAAGCAAAAAGACAGGGCAGTATATTCGACCAACACTGATTACAACAGTGAGGCAGAAAGAAAGAAAGAAAGAAAGAAAGAAAGAAAGAAAGAAAGAAAGAAAGACGAGCACCCTCTAGATAGGACCAGTCGTGATGAGCAGTGCAGTGTGTCTGTGCATACTAAACATCATCATCAACTCAAAGTCAAGTGGCCACACAGAACAATAAAACTGGCAGCAACGTGCCTCTGGCCTGTGTGTGTGTGTGTGTGTGTGTGTGTGTTGACATCTTTTATGTATGTTTCTCTGAATACTATATATATATATGTATGAATCTAAGTGTCCGTGTGTGTGTAAGTGTGTGTGTGTGTTAGGACGTTCATTGTTTAAGTATTAATGTGTTACGTCTATGTGTGCCCGGGGTGTGAGTGTGTTGGCGTCATCATGGTGCTTATGGATTTACGTAGCGGATGATGTCATGCTTCTCATGATGAAGCTCTTACACTCAGGGCAGGGGTAGGACACACACACACACACACAAACACACACACACACACACACACACACACACACACTTTCACACATTTATACAACTACATCTGTTTAGATTAGCACACAATGGAAACAGGAAAGAAGGGAGAGGGAGAGATGACAATTTGAACTATCCTCATACCTTGAAATTATTAGGGTGTGATCATCTGTAATTTTTTTGTATAAAATAAAAATATTGAGCTCAATCTGTTTTCCTAAATGGTTGCATGGCATTACTGGAGCTGGATATGTTTAAAATGCTTGCCAGGGAGGGAAGTATTTCCCTCAGTAGGAGGCTTTATATTGACGGCAGGATATTGGCTTTATATTGCTCTATAGTGGCACTGGTGGTGTTTCTCATTAGAATGCCACTTCAGATTACAGCTGAGCATGCTGCAATTGGTAATTATGGTGCCAGGACTCATCATGCAAATAGTCCAATGCTGGTTCTAGCTTTCACAATTAGAATCACTGTATAAGGCCTTGCAGCTGATACCTGGCTGGGACACACACACACACACACACACACACAAAGATACAGAGCCACATCTTAAAGGCATACTGATTTCCCACCGTGAAATAGCATAAATTCATACAAAAATTCTCCTACTCAATCATTACTTATGGCTCACTGGTAGTCTGTGTGGTAGTGTGTGTGTGTGTCTGCAGAGAGCCTGTCTTCTGCCTGGGTTTTCTTATTTCTGAATGTTCGGGACGTTTCTGGGCATCAACCTTTTGGCAGTGTTGCAGTGTGTCCGCCTGCAGCCAAAACCACTGCTGAATCCTTTTATATCTAAAAGCCATGCTGGCTACAGTAGCCATCCCCAACTCTAAAACAGAGTAACTGGAGTTCTGGTCAGAGCGAGTGTGTGTTGTGAGCTGGCAGCTAGCTACTGTTGTTAGCGTAGCTTCGTTGTAGTAGAAAAGCTGATACCTAGCTAGCTAGCTAAGCTAAGCGGTACCTGCCTGTCCAACAGAAAACAGGCCAACTCTGCATCGCTCTTCATCCCCGTCCTCTCCTTCAATACTCACCAACGGGTGAAAGCAAACCCCAGATTCACTCTCGTTTTGGAACGAGCCTTGCCTGCTTGCCGTTTCGCTACTACTGTTCTTTTACCGTTCTGTTCGGGGGCGTGTGCTTAGTGTCTTACTGAGCTAGGGAGGAGGGGTCAACTTTGAAAGTTGTGTTTACAAGACACAACCAGCAAAATCCTACTCAGTATGCCTTTAACATGAAAACGGTCATATTTGTACCTGCCACAGAATCAGGTGATGTCAGTAGTGAAGCCTGGACAGCCATCTTGGATTCAAGTGACATTGCTTTTATTCTGGAGCAGGGGTGGAACTAGGGCAGTAGAGTGAGATTTCTACTATTCATTGTCTATGGAGCAGTGCCAGATTTTACATCCCAGTGGCATTTAGGAAAGAGTGGTGCATGTATTGACTGAACTGTTCTGGGCCCAGGAATATCCTGTGAATTTTTAAAATGGTTAGTATTCCCCTTTAATGTCATGCCCTGTTCTGGAGAATGTATTTTTTTTATCCAGATGCTGCAACAGGTGAACTACATTGGTTTTATTGAAAAGCTTGCATGTCAAAATCTGTAGGTCTTAAATATGATTCACTCTAGACAACAAGAGGTCAGTCACATCACAGGCTATAACACACACACACACACACACACACACACACACACACACACACACACACACACACACTCACACTCACACACATAAACGTATACACGCATACTCACAAACAGTATTTTCAGTAAACTTAGTAAATTTTCTTCTCCTGTCCTTCATTGTCCCTCTTTTCCTCTCCTCCCTTCCATTTGTCTCTCACCTCTTTTCCTCTCTTTTCTCCTCCACTTATCTCCCCTTCTTCCCTCTCCTCTCTTGTTGACCATTACAACCATAAAGACATCAGAGATACAACCACAGGAGATAGGAGCCATAAAACACACACACATACACACACACTATACTCACTCACTCACTCACTCACACACACAAACAGGAAGATGTAGCCCTAATGTGGTATCATAAAGCAGACAAATCACCAGAATCCAGCTGATATCCAAATGGCTAGAAAGGATCACAGATAAGAAGGCCATGCAAATGTATGTAAGCGTGTGTGTGTGTGTGGGCAGTTGGTCATATACAATAAAATGACTACATTAACATTATTAATGGGCCCAAAGTTAGATTTTATTGAATGGCTTTGTGGCGTCACACCACCAGAAAACCACACTTGACTACTATCTAGAAAGCCCTAGTCCACCAAGTAATTGGATTATGTTGACTAATCAAATAGACAGAACATTTTCCACATGATAATTCTTCTGAAACTGAATGCAACCATGCAGAATTTCATCTTTAGGTTTAATACATGTCAAAAACCGCATATTTCAGAATATTATTGTGATATTGCTCTGATGAGGTTTTAATTCTTCTGGAAATCCTAATGGAAAATGAACAAGACAAACATGAAGACTGACTGCAGTAGATAGAACTTACATAAAAATGGGTAATCCTACAAAACATAGAATATTGCATCTTTCATCTTGATAACAGAAAAAAGGTGCAGCCCTTGTAACAAAGGGTGTATTAGTATATTAGTCTTTTTTCCTCCTTTTCATCTTGTAAACAATTTGGGCTTTTTACAGTTGCTAAGACAATTGTGGTTGCTGTTACAATTCATATGACCAGCACAATTAAATATTTATTGGTAATACGGATGCTAATAATGTTTATGATGAGGATAAGGGTGGTGGTGATGATGATGATGATAACATTGAGGCTGTTCAATATGTCCATGAGTCTACAGTATGTAGGTTTAGTACATTACTTTGACTATTATATGGACTCAAAGTATTCTTGAATATGTGTCTTACAGGGTGGGAAGGGTTACAACAGTCATGATAGAAAATACAGTATGAACACTGAGTAATGTGGGAGGCATTGCAAGCCAAATCTCCATTGCTGATTGAAAGATGATCAAATATTGACCAATATTGGACATTGTCAAGTTCTTTCTTTCCTTTGATCTTCATCATTACTAGATCTGATGCAAAATGAAAAAAAAAACTGTGCAAAACTACATGCTATGGGACCTATACATAATTGCACTCATACAATCATAAACAGAGCATGGTTGGAGGCTTTAGACTCTTGTGGTTCTAAAGAGCCCATCTGTAGTCATGTGTGATGGTGTGTGTGGCCTTTTCTAAATGGCAACACCAACACATTAGTGTCTGAAATGATCTACTGTGCCCAGTAGCTTAATAAATAGAATTGAATAGAATAAATAAATTAGAATTTAGAATAATAGTAATAATAATAATAATTAGAATAATTTAGAATTTTTTTAGCTTAATAAATCCCATGCAGCTTCTTGAAGCTTTACACCCAGACACTAGAGCCACTGTCCATTCACAGGATTTAAGGTTTATCTTTGTCAGTTGGAGATAAAGAACAATTCCAATTCCACTTCCTTCGTTGAATTGGAACTGATGAGTTCATTCATGAATTGACCCCAACCTTTTTTTTTCAACCAGGCTTTTATTTTCCTACTTTAAGCCACCATGACGCTTGATTGTGTTCAGAATTGTGTCACTTGTTTCACTGTAGAGCTTTTTGTTCCTTCCCTTTTGTTTTGTTCATAAACTTTATCCAGGGGTTAGGGTCAGAGATCAAAACTTAGACTGGCCTTTCCCCATCAGCATTTCCTAAAAAGTGACTCACTGACTCCATAGTCCTGTGTCCCTGTTCATTATATAACTCTTACCTCACGTCAGTCTACAGTACGCTGACCTCATCTCTGCTCTGGTGCTCTGCATACACTGGTGTGCAGTGTCGTGATTCTATTGTTGATGCTGATGTTGTATCTATAAGTCAGTCTCATGTTGTCATGCCAGGCTTGTGTTCCTGCTATCAGCAGACAGCCATGGGAACTGGCAGCTCTGCCATCACAACGGCGCAACAGACTATGTATGTGTGTGTGTGGGTGTGTGTGTGTGTGTGTGTGTGTGGGATGGGGGTGGGGGTAGGGGGGCGGAGAGACATAAAGACAGACAAAGAGACGGAAGGGCAACAGACATAGACAGATAAAGGTGTGTTGCATCAATAAGGAAGGTAAGCAGCGGTAGGGCTGATGTAAGATTTCTTTATCCAGACTTTATTTAAATGTTAATTGTGCTGCATGGTTTACTTTTAAACTCTGACTAACAAATTAGTACTTTCATCTGTGATCAGCCGGTATGCTTGGCTATGTAAACAAGAGGAAAACTGGTTAAAAAAAAAATGAATCTGTGTGAATGTGTTTATGAACGCCAGTGTTGCCTGGCAGAACTAAAACAAAAGAAAAGCCCACTGTGATTTGTGCATATGCTATGGTTCCAATTTTTACATAAAGTTTGTTTTGAAGGTGTTGCTCACAAGTAAAGCTGTTTTTTTTCAGATAAGCCAGTTGTGATGCAATATCAAGATAGACAGGTGTTTATTTCACAACCACCACAATGTCCAAGTGTGCTCCTGCACACTTCATCATCATCCGACATGTTTATCTTGAATTTTTCATAATGCATGTAAAACCATCTCGAGTAAATGCCGCGTTTACCATGAAAAATGTAAAAAATAACTGACCTGCCACTCTATCATTATAGTCTATGATTAAGTTAAACTTGTTTTCCTGCACTTTGCCTGTACCGCTCAGAGTTACAGCTGTGCACAAGACACTGCACTCTGTTTGAGAAAAATGTGTGGCGATTTGCATTAATGGGCCAATAAAAAACAGCAGCTGCAGCATTATTCCTCTTGTTGCTTGATCCCACCTTCAGGGAAGGTGACTGAATATTTGGTGAAATGATTCCACTGAAAATGCCAATATAGAGCTCAAGTTGGTTTATCCTCTCGCCTCATTTTTCTCTCTGAAGAGTTTGCTGCTGATACTTTATCCATCAAATCTATGCTGAGATTTAACCAACTTAAATCCATGAAGGGCACACATTTAAATACAGCTGAAAATTCCAATCAACTCTTCTGACATGAATTAATGTGTTGAATCCTCAATCCTGTATGTAGAAAGAGGAGGCACAGAGAGAGGAAGGGTGAGAGTTGTGGTGTATGTGGTAAATAGTGTATATCTAGATACATGGTGATGCTGTCAATACACAAACAACCTCCCCAGCCACACACACACACACACACACACACACACACACACACACACACACACACACACACACACACATACACATACAGTATATTCAAGAGCCATCTCCTTCTCCATGTCGAGTCAACCCGCTCTGCATCCCTCTGTGATGACGCAAGTGATACAAGCTGGAAACTACTATATATAGCAAGGAGAGCAGGCATCACTGTAAATGTCATTATAAAAACCTCACCACATTCCAGAATTTATACGATTTTTGGGTGCATCCTGGTGGCCCAAAGTCCATCCCTCAACATATTCACAATGCTGCGAATTTGAATCCAGCTCACAATCTGTGTTACACATCATCATCATCTCTCTCATTCTCTCTGTTTCTCCCCATCTTTCCTGTCTCCCTACTACTAATTAATAAAGCAGAAATGACAAAAAAATACTGTTTTGACATCACAACACTGGGAATAGCGTTGATTTTTTCACATAATGACTACTGTGTCACCAGAATAGTTACAGTGGTGCCTTTGAACACTGGGCTTCTAATATGTTTTCTGATGCACACCAACTTATTTGTCTTCCATGAGACAAGGGGCGTAAGAAAGGGAGTAAGTTCATCTGTGTGAGAGAGAGAGAGAGAGAGAGAAAGCATGTAAGAGTGTGATAAACAGATGCCACCAAACCATGAATAATCATGACTCAAGAGAAGCACAATTATTTATTCAACAACAGGAAACAACGACCCATTTCTATAGGAATTCCACGTCATTCCCCACTAGAACGCCTTCAGGCTCCCAACAGAACTAGACTTGATGCACCTAAATAACCACAAACCCCCCACCACCACCCCTGTATGTGTACGTACAGTATGTGTACAGTACTGAGTAAATAGTATATGTCATATAGGTGTATCTCCTTAGGTTATTCACTAAGATATCCGTAAAAAAATTAAAAAAGCCTTGTAAGGAAAACTTCTTCTATAAATTCATACTGTCGGAAAAATCTAAATGCTGTACATTGATGGTTCCAGAGCCAAATTTTCAGAGCAAGGATAGCTGGACATGCAGACGTGCAACAAATTTCATGTCAATCATACTTATGGTGTGAGACATATGGCTTGTTAAATTTGTTACATTTGACCTCCCTGGGCTTGTGTAAATGGGTAAATGCAGTGACAAGATGCATGATTATCCCTCAAGTTCTGTCCAAATCAGATCAAAGGTGTCTGAGACGAGATGGATGGACTAACAAATGGAACAATGTAGCACACTTTGTCATTTTGTAAATACCAGAACACTGTAGCAAGATGCATCATTCTCCAAAGTTTCATAAAAAATCAGATCAGTTATTGCGCATAACCGCGGAATGGACAAACGCATAAAAGAACAAATGAACAACGGGTGAACGGATGGAGACTGACCCATATTCTCCACCACAATTTTATTGTGGGGCAAACAAAAGTCATTTTAGCTTTCATAAGTAGCCTGATATGACAAACAACACTTAAATATGTCTATTATTATTATTAAATATTTTTGACATTTACTTCAGTGCATTAGCTTGGCTGCTGGCATACAAGGGCATGGTTAACATTCAAATCAACAACTACGTTTAAGAGCACTTAACTTACACTAAACTTGCAAATAAGTATTGGTTGGGAGTATGAGATAACTGAAGCATTACCATAGCGTAGGCATCATTTGGATGAAACTTTCTCCAGCTTTCTTAGTCTCAGGCACTGTCCACACTTGAAAAAAATGACAACTTTATTAAAATTTTACCGCAGCAACGAGAAGCGCCATTTCTATCCCCTCTAAGTCTATGCTGCTCACATTCAGCTTAACTGAGTAGAATTTACCACAGGCCGGCAATTATTCTAATTCTCTTCTGTCATATATAATCTAAACTGATTATTCCACCCTGTGGTGGAGGAGAAAAGTTTCTTCAGATTGTGGTGCGAATATACTGTAGTTTTTTTCTAGTTAATTTGACTTGATTCAATTTGCTGCGTGGCAAATTCTAATAACGTGATGTAAATATTGTTACTGTTAAAAATGTCACAATGAAACTGTACTGACTGGAAAAAGAGGAAGCGGAAGAGAGAGAGAGAGCAGGGAGGAGAGAAGAAAGGAAAGGAGATGAAAATGAGAGGGTTGAGGAGAGGAGAGGAGAGGAGGAGATAGGAGAGGAGAGGAGAGGAGAGGAGAGGAGAGGAGAGGAGGAGATAGGAGAGGAGAGGAGAGGAGAGGAGGAGAGAGGAGAGGAGAGGAGAGGAGGAGTGGCCCACCTCTCACATTCAGCACACAGCGGCCACAGTGGCAGAAGACATTAACTCTCATTTTGTTGTTCCTTCAGGAGGTGCTGCTAATCACATGAAAGATGTTGTTGCTGCAATAAACAACCATGAATAAATTGGAGACAGTTATCTTGTGCTAATGTTGTCTGAAAGAATCTCAATATTACAGTAATTACACAAAAACAAGTGAGAAATGCTCTACAAAGTATTCTAGATAATATTAAAATTGATAAGAGCTCCAGATGAATGGCTTGTCTACATGTGCCCTCTCTGTGATCATTCATTGTTGGATTGTGGCACAGAAAATGTTCCATGCAAAGTAGCTACTTGTTATTGTCAGATTTACGTTTCTTTACAAGTAAACAAATCAGTAATTTCTGGCAAACGATCAAGTTATTTTCATAATATCTGTCCGCTTAGATTTATTTATTGCACATTACTGTTGTCTTTAATGTGAGAATAGTGATACATTCAGATAAAGAGCTGTAATGACAATAAATTAGCAGCCTGTGAATTGATACATTGCCCATTATCCATTTCTTAATATACCTGCACAACTAGACCTATGTATTTGTGTGTGAATAATGATAAAATGATGGGTTTGCCCTAAACTAAACGGTCTATCTAAATGAATTAAATAATATTACTATATATCATAATATATATATTTTTTACTTTTTCTTGCTTGTAAATATGTTAAAAGGAAGATTTGTAGACTCGGTCTGTAACAGGAAAATCAGGTAGTGGTGCCAACTACAGGCCAGTTTTGGGTTTACTAGGTTTACTATTGCTGAATGCCAATAGAGATCTGTCACTAAAAAGTGAAATAAGTGAAACAGTTTCTACTTAAGTGAAGTATCTGTAACATTCCATCACTGCTCCAAGCACAACTCATGTCTTCATTTCTCTAAAGTTTGAAAGTTGATTTAGCGTTTATGTTTGCAATTATAATGCCTTGATTTGCTCTTAACCGAATTTTATATTGAACAATTTAGTTGTCTGTCCTGAGTGGTGCCTTCCTGCATTCATGGGCACCTGGACTGTCATCTGGACGGATGATATTTCAACCCTCAGCCTATGTTGTTTCTGACCCATCACAGTGGCAAAGAGCTGCTTTACTTGTGCTGGATGCCTGCATGCTCCAGCTGCCAGACAAATAAATTCCCTGAAATTTAAAATGGAAGGTGTTGTTAAAGAGCAAATGTTTAGTTTAAATATTTAGTGGACTGAGTCCCAGCAAAGGATTATAGACCCCTTAAAAAGAGATGTTTTACTACAGCTGGGCTACTGCTACGAAGGCTAGAGTGGACATACGGAAGTGGTAATAATGAAGCACTGAAATCCTCTTGTTTCTGAAACCTCTGTTACTCTACAAAAAATGTAACTGTAATCCGTATTTGACCTCTCCTCTATCAAAAGAATGAAGAATGAACAGGCATAATAGAGAGACTGGTAGCAACACCAGCCAATTAGCTGTAGCCTGCAGTCCTACGAGTACCAGTAGTAAACAGGACAGCGATCAAGCAGCTTGGAGTGTCACATTCAGCTGATGAGATGACAAGTGCTTAGAGGGCCCTCATCTCTCTCTCTCTCTCTCTCTCTCCCTCTCTCTGGAGAATATTTAAGAGACTACTGCTACAATGATCCACTTGTGTGCGTCCATGTTCATGTATTTTACTTGTTCACTTGCATGTGTGTGTGTGTGTTTAGAGCTTAACATTTGGTGAAAATGAAACTTGGGTGAATTTACTGATTATGTAGATTGGTGGCTTACAAAATGACACTGACTGCCCTAGCAGAGTCTCTCTATCTGTGAACTGACCTGACAGATTAGATGTTGGACTACTGAAATGTATCCAAACATTTTTTGACTTCATGCTACAGTCATCACTTTATCATGTGTAATTTGAAATGGAGCCACAAAACTCCAACTCCCAAGATGCATTTGGGCTCATCTGTAGGGCTGTATAGGAGTCTAAAGAATCTATAGAATAAAAGACAGAATTTTGAATAGAGTATTTGAATCCCCTCCTTCATTAGCTGCTGTCACCATAGGCATACAATGTGACATAGTGCACATCATCAGCATCTTGCAGCAACCTCCCATCTCCAGTTTCAACACTTTTGTGTTATTAATGTTCTTCTGTATGTAGAAGCTGTTTCATGACCCTGAGACCAAGCTAAACCACTGATAATGCATTGTAGGTTATTAAAAATACATGGCCTTCAGTGGGGAAATCAAGCACTTTTTTTTTCAGTTCTTGAAAAAACGACTTTTTGGAGACAGGAGGTTTCTGCAGGGCACTGACAGAATAAGAAACATGAAAAATTAATGTCCATAGTATGCCAATATAAATATGTAAGGCAGCTACTGTGTGGGATTAATTAACATGATCTCTTATTACGTAACATGACCTCTGGATATTCACATATACAAATTAATGATAAACTGAAGTGGTTAGGGCAACTAAGCAATATGAAACATTCTGTACCCTGTTATCAAACGGATTAGTAAAAGTATTGGAAAAACAAGCACATGTAGTGATAAGATGAACAAGTTCTAAACTGTAAAATCCTCAACCATCCCCAACTTTATAATATCTCTCTGCATTTAGTGATTCAGGGTGAAAGTTGGTCAGGTTGCAGAAAGAGCACCATGTTTCTGCTCCTTCTCTAGCAGTAGCGGGTGTTGATACATGACCATGGTGCTGTGGTGACATAGCTGTGGGAAAAAAATATTTGATTGTATTAAGCTCAAGCACTGGTCCAAAATGGAAAATCCTTAATATCATCTCAAAGAAACAACCTGTACTTCCTACACTGTGAGGAAAGATGATTGATGGGAACAGATTTATTGCTTCCTGTTTTCCAGAGGACATACGTTTACTAGATAACTTAACACCCTAATGGACAGCACTTTAACACCCTACAGCTGGTGTGTGTGTGTGTGTGTGTGTGTGTGAGTGTGAGTGTGAGAGAGAGAGAGAGAGAGAGAGAGAGAGAGAGAGAGAGAATAAGAGCAAGAGAATTGATCAAGTGAATCCCCGAAGGCTGAACTTCATTCGAAAAAATACACTTCTCTGTGGAGTAGTATACAAGATGTGTGAATTAGGTCAATCACCAGCTTGTGCATTTGCATTGTAAAATCTTGGGCAGCTTGCCTAAAAATAATTTTGAGCCGCCGAAGGACATTTTTTAAAAGAAACTGCATTTAAATGAAAGCCTACAGACTTCAGGAGTCTGATGCCAGACTGGTGCCAGAATTAAATTCCCCATTCAAACCAATGCAATAGACATTTCTTTCCACATTCCACGCTTTAAGAGTTTCTGCTCTTCAGACAAATGTCTGTATGGATGGAGCTTCTGGCCTAAGTGGAAAAACATTACATTCTCTAACCCAGGACCTCGTTCAAGTGTGCTGCCAAAGTGGCTCGTTTGGTGAAAAATATGCCCACCAAACAACAGTAATAATCCTATGACTAGTCCACAAACCATGTGTCCATTCATGGAACCTTTGGATTCAGTGAACTTGCATTTGGTGCAGAAATAGCACAAACACAGACATGTTTGACTCATGCACCCAAGAGAGAGAGGGGTATGGCATGAAACAAAGGTCCTGGGCCAGATTCAAACCCAGGACGTCCTGTTTACATGGTACATGTCTTAGACCATCAGGACGTCAGGACGCCCCAATATTTCTAAAGGCTGTTTTGCAAAGGGGATTGAGTTAGGCTTCACCTAACACCTCCATAAGATTTGAATGTCTGGATTTGATGGCCACCACGCTGCTCTGTCAGTGGGGGTGCAATAACACCTCTGAATCTGCCGGACTCGTCAGAGCGTGATCACACATCCCATTGTTGAAGTGGACCTGCTTTGCTAAACTGCATCTAATTACACTCCGTGCCCAAGAGTCACTGAGTAATCTTGGACTGGAGCATGCACACTCAGGCAGCAACTCAAGTCACTGTGATTTATGGTAATCCAGATTTACTTCAAGATGCATCGCTGCAATCAACCTCAGGGACGCCTGTCTGTGAGAGGGACAAGTAGTTTCTAAGGATTAGTTTTGAGGGCAGAACATTTGTATTCTGCATTCTGCCTCATGGGATTTCCTCACTTCCCTGCACATTCACCAGGTGTCTGGATGTGACGGCCCTGCACCCCTTGTGGCAGGAGCTAAGGATCCTAAATTACCCAGAGGTTTTGTTGCTTTGTGCTCGGATGGGGCCACCGCCGCATGTTCCTGGAGCACATTCAGGACCTGGGTCTGCACGGTCTGCACCTTAAGGTGAACAAGAGCAGGCTGGATCCCTTGTCAGATGACATTGTCTGGGTGTCATTTCCAGAACTGCAGCTGTATGTATCAAGGCTTTGGTGGTGCATGAGAATGCATGAGAATCCTATTGGGACTGTTCCAAGATGAAGCCATGAAACAAAAACCAGAATCCTCAGTGGGGATCTTGATGTAGACGGGCTTAGGATTTCTTGTGGGATGGTGTACTCCTCTGTCTTGGTGTCTCTGGTGTCTCTGTCACACCATGGTTTTTCATGTTGTGAAATCATGTCTCGGATTACAGTGATTGGACAAAATGAAATTATTGATACCTTTAAAACTGGGACTCTACACAGTTTCTATCTTCAAAGTCCTCTGTGTTGTTGTGGTTCTATCTGATTGCCTACCTACACTGATGACGATGATGAAGATATATGGGAGGTTATGCAGGCACACGCAGACAGAAATAACATTACCAGACAGAGTGACCGGGACTTGCCGGGGAAAGAAGTCCTCCATCATTTCATCCTTTTCCTCCTCCGTACTTTCCTCTCTCGGATGACTCAGCCCTGCAGAATGTTCTAATTTCCCCCTGATGGACCACACAGACCTGCCAGTCATTCACCAAGCGTCACAAACCATTTCTCAATGATCTGGTGCCGCCTATCCATCTGTCCTCCTCCTCTCTCTTCATTCCCAATTTCATCCCTCTCTCCTCCACCACCGTCATCTTTGACCTGTCCCTCTCCTTTTAAGGAAACTGAAAAACCTGAGATAGGGTTGAACGAACATGAGATGATGGTTCAATAAGAGACGAACAGAATCAAACTGTCTTTAAGGAGAGTGGGTAGTCCACTCCATGGTGTTTTCTTTATTACGATAGATAGTAGCAAAGCTGAGAGACAGAGTATGGGAAACACACAAGACAAAGTTCTGGCGGGATTCGATCTTTGTCCAGCAGGAGCACATATGGGTTTGGGAGTTTGGGATCTTTAAACACTAGATCATCTTTGGGCACATTTCTTAATCTTTTACTGTTGATTTATTTTCTTTTTTCAGGCTTAGAGAGTTGTTATACCTTGCATTTGTACCAGCTGTCAGTTCTGCACTCTGAGACACACTGCCACCTGGTGGATTAAAGCTGTAACTGCAATACTTGGAGAGAAAAGACATTTCCTGAAACTGGTGCACACTCTGAAATAGATGCTGTTATTCAAAACAACTTACTGTATAGTTAGCGCAATAGCAGAATACCTTTGTGGCTTGAACAGTTGCATAACAAGCCAGTAATGAAGTAAAAGAGCAAAAGAGGGACAAATCAATGCTAAACAGTAGGATGGAGGAGGAAATTAGGATGAAAAAGGATGGATTTTGTCCTGGTCAGTACTTAAAGAACCATAGAATCAAATGAGCAATATTTTCTGTGCTAAATAAGACACAGAACATAGTCTTTCAGTATCAATATTTTATTGACAGTCTGTTCTGTAGAATAGAGCACTTTAAATCCCTGAACAGAACACAGTTTCTTTTTCCCTCCATATTCAGAATAAGCGACAGAATATCCTGTCTATTTTCTATTTTTACAGTTTATTTAAAAAAGTTAGCATGACTAAATGCGTTGCATACTTACCATTTACAATGTAATAATAATTCCCAGTCAGGGTTAACACATAGAACTGATAACTTAAATCAATATACACATATATATGGACATACAGCAGAATTATTGTCTGTAATAGCCTACATTCAGACGATTCAAGTGACACACAGGGAAAGGAGCACACATACACACACACACTCACACACACCAACCCCTCATTACTTCAGTCGTAGCACTTGATACTTCAACACTCTGAATTTTTTTCTGATATTTTTCTCCACAATGTGCAATTGTCATGGGCAAAGTAACAGGCAGCGTAAAAGCAAACTTGCAGCTAACTGTATCCATTGTTTAAATAAGAAATGTTAATGATCCTACCAAGCCATTTTAAGTGCCAATACAGAAACCTTCATCCCCATAATATAAACTGCCCAATGAAAAATAACATAATATAATTCAAAATGTCAGCATGTTCATTCAAAGTTAAAGGATAAATAAAATCTAGAAGCAAAAGTCCTTCACTTATACAAATACAATGTATACCCAGCTTTTTGTGTGCTTCTCATAATCCAAGGATTTAATAAATATATGTATGGTTATTAATCTCCCACTGCAGTTGACACTGCTAGTTCAACCCCTCAATTATAAGGGATTTCAACAGATCAGGGCCAGTCATTCAGTCCGTTCATTCACTGTCAGCCGCTAGTCAGTCAGTCAGTCAGTCAGTCAGAGAAACAGTAAAACATCCCTTCAGCAATAAACTGGTTTACAGATAAAAGTTCAGTCTCTTATTACATTCCCTCACTCACATAAGTGACAGTCAATAACTTGTATGTTCCATATGCCAATGTATAGCCTTGACCGGCTTAAAACCAACATTTTGGTTTCTTATGTCCATTCACTGCTTTCATAATGACATTCAGAAACATATTAGTGTCGCATTCGTTAATCCTGCTTTACAGATTCCCCCCCCCCCACTTTTTGGAGATACAAGGTTTACAGCAGCAACATATCTAAAAATATGTTGATACAAATGGTAACATAACATGATCACATCTGTGTTAATAACGTTTTTTTTTTAGATTGTGCCATTGCGAACAGCCATGCACCCGTCCCCCTGTGTCATTCTGGTCCCTCCCACTCCTTATTTGCACATAACTTTGGTTTTGAGTGACAGCTCAGAGCAGTAGCAGTGGCCTGTGCAAACTTTACAATCCTTTACCCTCTCTTGATGTCACAGCTCCCATCTGCTGTCATTTTGCAGTGGCAATTTTGTGTCCCTTCTTAAGTACTGAGTTGAATGAAATTAGAGACACAAAGTGGTGCAACTAAAGGCAAACCAACGGGCTTTTTTTTGGATTAAGGATGTTCGTACCCATGGCACACCTCAGTGCTGCACCATCACAACCAATTCAAGAAGCCTCCTCCTCCCATTTGCTCCATACTGACTAGATGAGCATGGAAAAGACAGTGCTGCAGACCTATAGCAGAGGAGGAGGAGTGCAGCTACACTAAAGAGATAAAAAGCAAGTTTTTGGTTGTTTTCTGAATGTCTGCCTGTCTCTCCCTCTCTCCCGTCTGTCTGTCTGTAGTCGCAGTGCTTTAACAAGTGTCTGTCTAGCTGACTCTACTTTGTATTACTGTCTGTGTGCTACATAATCCCTGTGGAATTTCAAAGAAGGGGATACTTCACCCAAACTCATTAGGAGACAAAAATCAGAGAACCAGGAATAGATCCTGGCACAGCATGGGAGGGGAAGAACAACGGAAATAACGATCTTTCCTGTCACTCTCTACTGCATACCATCTAAGAAAAGGCAAAACAAAATAATGAAATAATCAAAACAAAACACAAATACAAACCCATATTCCAACGAGCTACAGTATGTTGGCTGTTTTTAGGCACATTAGAACATTCAGTCATAGAGAGAGGACAGATTAAAGCCCCAATCCGGATTTTTTTGAGCATATCAATTGCGGTAATATACTGTATATATAGGGAAAAGCCTTGCTGGTGGAGAATAATCCCTTTGTATCCCACCGCATCTCACATTACAAGTTCCATTTACAGCTTAAAAATACATTTAAAATTCATGTTTAGCCGCCACAAACTCCAAATACAGCAATGTGTCTCTGTACTCAATGTTCCGGATTGGGCCTTTAACAATATACTATATATGATACAGTATATTGTATATACAGTATATACAATATACAACTAAAACGGACACAGAGGAAGGCAACGTGCTCCTTCATCATTAGTCTGGCCTGACACAGTATATCAGTATAACAGTGTATCAGTCAGTCACTATTGGTTCATTTATCACCAGTTCACTCAGTTTATGTTGATGAGATCGATGATCGGTTGGTTTTTAATCTATATGAAGGCTAGGACAGATCAGTAGGGTTCTGCATTGGTTAGGACAGATGAGCGATCGTTTAGTTGAGTCTGTGTGTGTGTGTGTGGGTGTCCTTCATCGATGTAGTTGTTCTGTCTGGGTCGATTGCATCATCCTGTTTGTGTGCCTGTGTAGTTGTGTGGTGTATGTGGTTCTGTAACATGTTTCTGTGTGCGCATGTGTGTGTGTGGTAATGTCATATGCATATGGTACTGTAAGATGTGTGTGTTAGTGTGTAGTAGTTTGATATATGCCAATATGCTGAGTATCTCTTTTGCGTATTTATGTCCCAGTCCCATCATCAGTGTAACTGGTCGGTCTAGTGGGATTGTGTCGGTCATTGCTGGTTGAATGACTGAGTCCATAGTTCGGCCTAGTTAGTCTGTGTGGGATCGTCTGTGGTATGACCATCTCCTGTGCATGTAGTGTCTGTGGTATGTGTATGTCCTGTGGGAGCAGTGTGTGATTTGTATGTGTCTTGCCTGTCTCCTGTGTGCATGTAGTGTGTTGTGTATGTGGGGTTTGCAGCGTGTGCGGTATGAGTATCTCTGTGCTGGGGGGGCCTCCCGGGTCTTTCATAGCCATACTGGCCCCCACCATCGCGGGATAGCTTCGATTCCTCCTGAGCCCTGCGTTCAAAACCGGGAGGCCCCCGCCCAACGCGCTGTTCCCCAGTGCGGGGGAGCCGAAGGGAGCCAGTAAAGCGCTCCCGGATGAATTGGAGGCCCCGAGAGGCGAGAGAGTGCGGAAACGTTTCAGTTTGTCCACGAGTCGCAGGTTCAACACCTCCGCCTGGCTCTCGCCGTCCGTCTGGCCCCCCCGCTCCCTCTCCGCCTCCCCCAGCACTTCCCTCAGAATGGTGCGTGCCGGCTTGGAGGCCAGGAAGGTGTCGTAGTACGGCGGGTCGTCGTAGGGAGGGCTGAACAGAAACGCGGGGGCGGCGGCGGGAGAGGAGGTGGACTTGGAGCGACGGCGAGGCGTGGGGGAGTTGGGAGGGGTGGAGGGGAGGGGGAGGGGGTCCGCCCGTCGCTCTGTCGGTCGGCCCTCAGCCTCCGCGCGTCCGCCGGCGCCTCCGCTCCTCGGCGACGGCGCTCCTCCCGCGGGCGTCGAAGCTCCGCTGGTGTCCGCTCCTCGGTCCCAGCTGCGGGGGTCGTACACCGACGCGGAGATGCCGTGCTCCAGGAGGAGGCGCACCAGGCCCAGGGAGGTGCTGGTGGTCTTGGTGGAGTCCCTCAGGTTGGTGGAGGACTCGGCCAGGGAGAGGGAGAGGGAGAGGCGGCGCGGGGTGCAGCAGGGGGTGTAGGAGGGGGTGGCGGGCGTGGAGAAGGGTATGGGGGAGGCGATGGGGGTGGGGGTGCCAACGCGAGCGCTGGTCTGACAGGAGGACATTGCGGGGCTGGAGACGGGGAGAGGAGGGGAGGGTTGGGGGATAGGAAATGGGTGAGGGAGGGAGGGAGGGAGGGAGGGGGGGAGGGGGAGGGAAAGTCAGAAAGTTGGGGTTAGGGAGGACAAAGGTGAGGGGCATAGGAAGGAAGGAGAAAAGGGAGGGATGGAGGGGTTGAGAAAGGGTGGAGGAAAAGGGAGAAGAGGGGACGGGGCAGAGGGTGAATTGGGGGAGCAAGGGATATAGGAGAGAGAGAAGGTTGGAGATAAAGAAGAGGGAGAAATGGTAGGGAGCAGAGAGAGAGATGATCGACAAGAACACAAACAGAACATTAGTTAGCAAGTCTTAACACATGGTTTGGTTTGGTTTATTAATAAATTAATGGGCTATTGTAACAGGAAAACAGGAATCTCTCAATAGGAATAATATGGATGCTGTGTGTCCAAAACATACCCTGAAAAATCATGCATGAGTTAAGCCTTTTTCCTAGATTTTCTTAGTCTGGCAACTGAGATGTGCATTGAAAACTCAAGTCAGTTAAGTGCAAGGCCTGAATTAAGACCCATAGACTGATTCAATCAGATTCAACACCATCTGAATACAAAAAGGTTCATTAGAAATCTAGAAATCCACACACTGTGAAACCAAGTCAAGAGGTGACCAAACAATTCATCTTGAAGCAATGACTACAGCATACTTAACTTTAAATGATAATCACAGTTAGCAGCAGCAAGGCCAACAGGCACTTATTACCTATTATAGACAATGTTACACACAATGAATATTATCTATACTAGGAACCCATATATTGTTAGACTTGATCAGTGATTAGAGTCATAGCCTTGTGACAGAACCTGTATTGTTAGTTAGGGCCATGTTAATGGGTAACATTTGAGGCAAATTAGATGTACAATTCTGTAAGCAATTACAGCCAGCAGCATTAAGTCACGATACTTAGTCCTTAAGTCCCACTGTGTTATCTGCATTGGTTTAATCCTCATTGTAAATCCATGTCTCCCTTACAACCAGCACTGCCCATCCTCTTTGCCTCAAAGAGTTGCCCACATATCATCATCTTCTAAGTTTGAGAACCAATAGAAAAGACAGTTAGAGCAAATGACTGAAGTTATTCTGGTTTGCACACACCCACAGTCTTTAGGAATGCACTCCCCATGCATAGTCTCACCCACGTGCACGCTCACGGGCACGCTCAGTGGGCCTGCTCTACGCCGGCCACCACAACCATATGATACAACCCCACTTCCTCTTCCTCATCGCATGACCTGCCAGGGCCAATCAGACAGCAGGAACATCAGCAGGAGAGTGTGAAGTCAACTAAGTCTGATTGTATTGGATCACAGTAGCCCTGCCTGAAACCCGGTAAGCCTAAATATCTCCATGGGAGGGGATCCAGGGAGCGGTTTCCAGAGTGAAGACTTTGGTTCAAGTCATGACCAAGTTACACTATCAAACGATAACTGTACTGCTACATAGAAATATAATCAAAAGATATAACAGTAGTCATCCTATGAGCATTTCCATTTGTCGAAGTAGTGGTTTAATCTTATTGTGCAACTTGGTAAAGACATAATGCAATTTATGGGAATCCAGACAGAAAAACTGCCCAAAAGTCCAACTGCCACCATCATCTCTTCACAGAGGAACACTACACTCTCAAACATCAATTATACACACCAAGGACACAAATAATATACCTACAGACAAAGAGACAGTAATAAAATAAAAACATATTCAGGTATTTAACAAGTGGTTTTACCTGGAGGACACAGATGTCAGTTGATCAGAGGGGTGGAGGATTCTGCAGGTGGTGAAGGTGTAGGTGGAGCTAGTATGGGACATACACTTGCCTGGGAAATTAACTGGAGGAGAGGAGAGGAGAGGAGAATAGAAACAGAAGGGGAGAGCGTTAGTATTGAGACAAAAGGTGCCAAACGACAACCCAACACTTTGACAACATCGTAGACACAACCAAGAAGAGGAAAAATAGGCGGTGACCATACAAGCAACCCAAAGCAAAAGCACTAGCGCACATTCCGCCACTCGTTTCTGTGGTTTCAGAGTGCAATCACCGCACCTCACAACGAGTGTTGGGAGCATAGCAGCGTGCAACGCGAGCCTGAACAGCCTTCATTTGAATTTACTTACTTCATTCTGAACATGACCACAAACCTGCGAGTAAATCTTAAGGAGTTGCACAACTGAGTTTGCACAAAGGAGCCAATTCTGGAAATCTAGCAGGCCATGCCAGAGTTGCTAAATTGATTCTGAGAATGAATCAACCTTGTGAGTGACTTTTCTTTACATGGTTGTTTTTATAAACCCAAAGGATAAAGATAATGCATCAGAACTCATTTTTGATCAGATGTGTTTTGTTGCACAGAATGTTGTCAAGATTTCCACGCTTTACATCGACCACATCTGGACTCAAGATGTGTAAGTAAATACCAACAACAGTGACATCTTCAGGCTGTTCTGGCAAAGCAAGCCTTTGAAGTTGAACTATAAAATGTAATGGGCAACATGCCTATGAAACATGCCACTCTTTGACTGGGTTTGCCATGGTAGCAACAATTGATAGGTATTTGATCTGCTTCTTAGCTAGCGCTCTGGGCTTGTGGGACATGATACACAGAGAAAGTTTTGAACCAATGTAGATGAGTAATTTGCCAACAATTATGACCAGCAGCGTTTTTTTCATGATAACTTTGTTGCTTACAAAAGATGAGGAACATGTTCTCTTTCAATGAAACAGACTGACCAGGTGAATCCAGGTGAAGGCTATTATCCCTTATTGACTGTACTAATTAAATTCACTAGGGCGAAGTAGATGGAGGGGATAGGTTAAAGGATTTTCAAGGTAACTGAGACACAAATTCTACTAAGAGTAAAGCCCACTATACATTTTACTATATACTATTTTCATTTTACTGTTATCCACATTGATTTTTGTTGTATTTGTTGTCAATCCTTATCCCTGCTGAAGGCAAAATTACTCATCTCCATTGTCTCAAAATGTTGACCATGTATTTTAGATGCGTATTCAGCCAGCCAAAGGAGAAAGAACAGAGGATTCATAAATATGGAAATGCTGAAACAATACAGATGCAGGCAAATAAAAAGCCCAGCACAGCAAGGTAGATTGTACAGTATTGCAGGGTTGTGAAACTGAATCCTAGTTTCAATACTATTTCTTACTGAGATACAGTGACATTTAGTCCTTCCGCCTCTTTTTTTCTTCACTAAACACAATGTGGGGAAAGGTTTCTTCATTGGCACTTCAATTACCCCCAAAATATCGAGTTAGCATTCCTCATTGAAATCAATGGCATTGCTAGCAAAAAGCGAAGCCGTTTTTTGGGGGGGAGAATTGAAGCACCGTCAAAATCTTTTACCACCATGTGACAGGTGCATAGTGAAGGAAAATACTGGACTAAATGCCAAAATGTCAAGGTTTTAGCTTAAGGGCCATAGTGCAGCAACATGCCAAATACCTTGAGTGATTTAGATGGTTCTAACTACAAAGACAGCTTCCTAATAAGGCTTACACACAGTGAGCCAGGTTCAGGTTCAGAAACACACAACATTACTGATCTCACAGACATGTAGAGGTTCTGTGCTTACGCTCTGTTTTGAGGTTTGGATATTTCCATTTTTGGGAACTTGACACTTTTACTCCATTAGATTTCAAACTTAATACTCCACTACATTGACATATTACCTGTACTTACTGCACTGAAAACTAAGCACTCTCTCAAAGTTTAAGCCAGCCAAATGTACGAGGACCAACCCTTTAAAGTCTTTTAGGGTTTATAGGTTGAATGCAGCTAAGCATTGAAATGCTAAAATGTCGCAAAGCATGTGTACCTTTTCATCCGATACCAATTACATTTGATTATTAACAATTAAATATTAGTGTGTGTGTGTGTGTGTGTGAAGGTGACCCTAGACCAAGGCCACTAGGGCAACTCCAATATTAACTAGCCATGTGATGTCATGTGATCATTGACTTGGACAGCTGCGATAAGAACAGCTGACACACACATGCACACACACTGGACCTCAGCCATGACATTGCTGTGCATGTGTGTGTATTTGTGTCATACAGTAGTGTTTCAGTATCAAGGCTGACTGCTAGAAGAAGCATTTTGAAATTACTCCTACACAACTGTTTAAAACCTATTCGCAATCCTGTTCATAACTAGATATCATCTGTGTCCAGAAACCTCATTTTCTCATTGACATCCATGTGTTTTTACAATTTTACAATCTATTACTAATGGTGTAGCTTGGTGCCAAGTTTATGAAATGTTTTCTACATGTTGGAGACAGCTATCAATAATGAAAAATTAAAAAAAACTGCTCTGCAGGACAGAAGTCATGCCTTCATGTCCTAAATTCATGCCTTTAGAGATCAGTAGTATTGTCCAAGACACTGTAAAGTTGGAGCATTCAGGAGATTTGACAGAAGAGGATAGGTGTGGGGTGGCATTAGATCTAAAAATGAGTGTGATTGGTTGAAACAAAGCAGAATGTGGCAAATGTATATGAAAGAAAGTATGATTTATGGACAGGGAAAGATGAGGAAGATGTAAAGTGAAGTAAATTAAGTTAAAAAAAAACAAGTACTCTGCTTTGACTGGGTATGACGACTGCACACACGCGGTCTGGTGGACGGGATGGGTGGGTGTGCGTGCGGATGTGTGCACGTGAGCGTGAGCGTGCACGATGTGGACGGCTAAGCAACGTTGGAGTTGTGAAATGTCCAGTGAATGCCCCCCCCCACACACACCCCTCCTCTTCAACCCTCCCCACCCCCATGCTCCAGGGTTGAAAGGTGTGGGGGGGGGTGATGTAGTGCTGTGACCCCAGCTAAGAGGCTCCCTCACCAGGCATGCTGTCCACTGTGCCAGGCTGCAGGGCCTGGAGCTCCTTGAGGTCCACCTGCCCGTTCATCTCAGAAGAAGACGGGAGAGGAGGAAGAGGAGGGGAGGGGCTTGAGGAGGGTGGGGGCGTGTTTAGAACGTGTCCGTCTTTGCTCCTAATTGCTCCCCTAGCTCCTCCCATTGCTCCGCACAACGCTTCTAATTGGCTACCGTCGTCATCGTCACCGTTTCTCATGTAGCGGGGAGAAGAAGAGGAAGGAGAAGAGGAACGTGGCTGGGCTGAGGAAGCCATACTCTCTCCTGATAGGCCAGTGAACGAGTTGAGCGAGAGCTCGTCCTCCTCCGGTTGGTCCAGATGCCAGTCCTCTTCCTGGTCCTGCTCGTGTTCTAAGGTACGGAAGCCCTTAGTGACCACACCAGGCCGCTGGTCCAGCAGACCTCCCAGATGGGGCTGGGCCAACTGCTGCCATGCGTGGAGGGTAGCAGAGCCTGGAGGAAAAAACACAACTAATGTTATTCAAATCCATGTTCAAGTGCGCTCTGCTACAGTCTCTTAATGAGATTACATTATTAGACAGTTTATGCACGGTAAAAAGCTTCAATCTTCCAACACCTTTTTGCTTCAAAACAATGCACGGAGCTGGATACCGAAACCTTGCAGTGAAGGTGCAGGTGAATGTGATGAATGAAACCTTCAAATATCAAACTAAAGATTCACGCTTCAAATCCGTCACAGGGTTTAAATTTATCTAAAAATTGGTAACTAGTAAAAGTATGATTTATCTTGTATTTCAGCTGTAATATCCATTCTGAACTTTAGTTTGTAGGAGCCAGCATTGTTCAAATCTCAGCTTTGTTTACATTCTTACCATGCCTGCTGACATTTGGTCAGTCCACAAATGAAGTGACTGACATGTAACAACCTTCTACTCCTGGCCACTGAATAGTAGTTGGAGTTAAATGCCTTGCTCAAGGGAACCTCCACAACAGGTCTTGAGGAAGGGGAGAGCATTACTTTGTCACATACTGTATGTAAAGTGTACTTTTCATGATGTATTTAATGATGATTGTCTATTTTCACCAGCAAAAATCAGAAACAAAGTTTGAATGTATTGTCTATATGCAGTATAGACATATTGGCATTATGTTTGTATATCATTTCCATGTTTAGGGTGTGAAAAAGGATCTAAATATACCTCAACTGTTTACTGGAAGACATTATGTACACATTCAGACACCTACACAAACAGGCAGGCAGATAGCAGAGACACACGCGCACACACACACACACCCAGGAGACACAGGCAGGCATGCATATAAACAGTCACACAATCTCTCTCACACTTACATACTCACACACAAATGGATGGACAGGCACAAGCACATTCTCAGATAGCTAGAGCCAGTGTGTCTACATACATAAAGGTCAGATATATCTGTAGCCTGAATGTCTGTATATTAGTGGTATGGCCTAGTCACAGGTTTTTCTCTCTCTCTCACACACACACAAAAACACACACCTAAAACCTAGAAAAGTAGTCTCATTTCAAGTCCAATGAATGGTTGTTTTCAGGCCACAAAGCTAACACACTAACAGAAAAAGAATGAGAGATAAGGAAGGTGAGAAAATTAGTAAGATTTTATTCAAGAAATCGTCAACAAAGAAAACAGACAAGTTGAACAGAAACAGAACTTAAAGTGTGAAGAACAGACAAAACCAAAGTGATGAAAAGAGAGGAAAACCAAACAGAAGTAGGTAGGATAATAGATAGGAGTGAGAGGGGTTGAAATAAGATAGACAACATGTTGTATGGCACTGTGAAGCCGCACTGAGGATTTGTGTCTTTACTCCTTAGTAGTCCTTCTAACCCCATTCACAACCCTGAATATGGGTTTCAGGGATAAGTATGGTAGTATTACAAAAACAAATAGACAGAATGCATGCAAATAATCTCTGAGCTGGCCAAGTAAAATCATTATATATTAGAAAATAAATATTTGAGGAAGATTCTAATTCATTTCTCACCACATGTTACCCAACCATCATTAGACTTGAAATAAAACAGTGTGTGAAATTGTTTGGTTTGCATCATGTCACAGGAACAGGAAAAGAACATCTGTAACATCTGGTGTGTTGATAGATTTTTCTTGTTTATTGTCCTACCTTTTATATCAAGCACCTTATCAAGCGTTCAGATGCGCACACACTTCTACCTGCCACACTTCTATCACAATGACAAAGTTGACCTTGCAGCTGATGTAACTCTGGGTTTAAGCACTGGGTGGTGCCACACAACAGCAAATACCTCTGTGGCAATGGCTTTCACATTTGTTCCCCTTTTCATGGGGAAAATAGTGCTGAAAAATGTTTTAACAGGCTAGATAGTGTGAATCTATTTAACAAAATATCCAATGGTTTTAGGCTGATGATCCACTGGCCTACAATGCCTTGATCAGCCAATCCTACATTGCTGGGACATAGAAAGGCAACAACCAGTAGTTTTACATTCCAGTTTCTATTCTAATTTAGAGACCAATTTTCATGTTCCATTTTTTAAATACAATCACTGTTGTGTGCCAAATTATTCAGGAGAAAGTGGGATAGGAAGTGAATGCATGTTGTTAATGAAAAATTCAATCAGTGACAGCAAATATATTAACTTACTCAGCGAACACCACTCTAAACACAGTATGAAAATAAATATCTAATCATAGGAAAATAAAAATTCTACATTATAAGATAAGGCACCATAAAAACACAATTAACTATTATAGTGCTTGTCGTTTTGACTTTGGTATGTGTGCATGAGTGTGTATATAGAAAACAGAAATCTGTTATTAAAAATACTATTCAACCTAACTCAACCAATGTGAGGAATATGTATGCTGATGTACTGTAGGTCATAGTGTACAGTTATTACAATGGCAGACTGAGATATAGATAAGTATTATTTTTGCAAAGCTAATATGCCCAAATCATGCATGTACGTGCTAAAATTATGTTATTGGTATTTGATTTTGATACACGTTGATGTGAATGGTTCTGATATCAGAAAATGCTTTTTACTCACTTTTCTACATGAAAGGGCCTCTAGTTTACTAGCTGACTAGCTTTAGCTTGTATTCAGGTGTTCTGTGCAGTATACTCAGTATTTCTCTTTTTTTTTTTTGCAACAAATCAAAGACCAGTTCCTTAATGGGATTTTAGGGTGTCAAGTGACTCAACATAAGAATACTCTAGCACAATATGGGGTTTGTGGTTTAGTTATGGATGGTAATAGAGTCTAGTCTCGCGGGTTCCAAAGAAAATCAAAGTCATCACCCTCCCATCACTTTATGTGAGGGTGTGCATTTTCACACCTTTACCTGTTGAGTTTCTCAATTGGTTTTCAAAACAGAAAAATCTCAAATAAATCTGCTTTGACAAAATGTATAGTGCAAATTTATGTGTAAAAAGTCAAGGGGTGTGAACGCTTTTTCGAGTAACTGTATATGTCATACCAGTAGCATTGCTGTGTGTACAACAGGCTGTCTGGTATTCTATATCTCAAACCAGCAGCGTGGCTGTGTGTGTCTGAAGTAAAAGGAGTGCTGGGGATTCAAACTCCCCTCCTGCTGCTCCAACAGCTCCAGCAGGCCTGTGACTAAAGCTAGGCGGGCCCCGAGCTGAGGCTGCAAGCTCGGCAGACTGCTCAACACCAGCAACTGGGGCTGGGGTTTCTGTGTGGCGCTCAGAAAGATTTGGGAGTGACTGTGGTTGTGATTCTGTTGCTGGTTCTGAAGGGCTTGGTTTCGGTTCAGTGACTGGTTCTGAAAAACCTGACTCTGGGGGGCATTTTGAAAGATGTGACTGTAATTTTGTTGCGGGTTCTGAGAGGGCTTGTTTTGATTCTGTTGGGGTTTCTGAAAAACTTCATTTTCATTCTGCGGGGGATTCTGAACGCCCTGATTTTGATTCTCATTTTCATTCTGCGGGGGAGGGGGATTCTGGGAGCTGTGGCTCTGAGCTGAATAATCACCTTCTAGTGGCTTTACAATCTGCAGCTTCTCGGGCAGGTAGGACCTCGCCGTGAACGAGTATCCCGACCAGACGCTTCCGAAGGAGGGATGTGAGCACAGCGACAGCAGGCTCTCCGTCGGCGTCCCCGCACCTCCTCCGCTGCTCCCCCCCCCGCCTCCTTTCTCCTCCTCCTTGGCCAGGTAGGCCAGCTTTCTCTCCCTCTCCTCCTCGAAGAAGCGCTTTTCTGAGAGGTAGTTGTCGCGGCGCAGGGACAGGCGGCGAAGGGCCGCCTCCAGGTCCCTGCTGCCCGGGGTCCCCGGGGTGCCGGGGGGACGCTTGTTAGAGTCCTCCGACCTGGGGAGAGGGAGGGAGAGAAAGAGGGAGGGAAGGAGGGTGAGAGAGTGGAGGTGGGGGGGACGTTGTTACATATGCTCACCAGAAAACTGTTAAACTCTCTTTTAGACACGAGAGACTAAAGTACAGTGGAAATGTAAAAAAACAATAACTTCCTTTTTACTTGGACCAGGCACTATTTATATATTTAGTTCCACAGTGATAATCTAGGAAATGATAACTAATACACAGATATAATCCCAACCCACAGAAAAAATAGAGATCTGTGTTTAGCCGTTATTGTGTTGTGGTTATGATATCAGAATCGATACAGCCATTATCAGTTGAACCCTAACTGAGGTTGCTGTTGGGAATGAGAAAGAGACAGAGACAGTGAGACACAGAGACAGAGAGAGAAAGAAGAGTTTCTTCCTCTCTCTTTCTCTCTCTCTGTTTTGTTAGTTTGTAAAGCTCAGTTGGTCCCTGTTGTGTTGGCTAAAAATAAAGAAGCAACAGCCATTGACTGAAGCCTGAAGCCTGTGGGGTTTGTAGGTTTATCTGCTCGGTGCCTAGGAACTGTAGCCCAATAAAAATCCTAACACACCATAGAAACACGCTAACAAACACCAAGGCTACCACTGAAGACAAAGAGCCTGAAAGAGTGAGTGGCGCTCGCTCATTCACTCAGGACCATTATGAGGTCCTGAGTGAATGAGACAAAGAGGAGGAAAGAGACAGAGAGAGATTACTAAAACAGAGCAAAAAAGTAAACAAAGAGAGAACCGCACTGTTGAAAAGCAGATAAACTGACAGCCAAATACTTAATCATCTGAATCTAATGTGTATATTGCTGAGTCACACTGTCCCCTACCCATCGTCAGGAGTCTCCAGGATACTGCTGGTCTTGTTGTCCAGGATGATGCCACTCCCTGTCTCACTACCGTATATGGAGTTGGAGCGCGGCGTGCCCACCCTGCTGGACCGGCCCGAGGTGAAACAGGACGTCTGATTGGAGCCTGGGATGTTCAGGGGCGAGGGGGCTAACGATGACCGCTGCTGACGCATCAGGTTGAGGTTTTTCACCGTCTGAAACACTCGCTTCGGGTGCAGTCTGGACACACAGAAAAAGAGGGAGACACACACACACACACACACACACAGACATAAAAATCCATTACAATCCAACAGGGAGATTCCAGGTGCAACCATGCTGGTACTGTACTTACTCTGATAACCCTAAGGAAATAATTTCTTTATTTTTTAAGTGAGCCAGGTTTCTAATTGGACATACTTCTGTTCTTCTACTTCGGGGTCGTCCATCTGAAGTTCCTTCCTCATGGTGCCTTCTATTTCCGCTGCTAGAGAGTCCTGGAAGGATGGATAGAGAGAGAGAGAGAGAGAGAGAGGGGGGCAAAAATAATCATGATTTAAAAAAATGCTCCAACTACTGGGGCCCTGATGGCTGGTTCACATGTAGCTGAGGCGACAGAGAATCCCAGTAGGGCACAGACAGACAGTCAGTGTAAATGAGTATAATATATCTAACTAGCTTTGAAACAATTGAATGAGACAAAACTACTTGGTATGGTGAAACTTGGTCTGGTAGAGTAAAGCTGCGTAAAGGATGGCGCAGGATGGCGATACTGTGTCCAGTATAGAGTCACTGACTTCATGTGACAGTGACGTCAGCAGTAGCTTGGGTCAGGTCAGCCGAATAGAGTTACTTGGCTCCTGGCAAACACACTCTTAGTTTAGTAGAGCCTGCTGACCTGCGCACTGGGTATCACTGTGCAATAACCTGAGAGTTCACAATGTGAAGACAACCCGCTCTTTGTGGAGACTGTCCATGTGAAAGCTACAATTCCCTAATGATCTCACTTATTAAAACCACTTCAGCTGTGAAGGGGAGATGTAGACGAAGGGGAGGACTTTAAGATAAAGGATTTTTAAGATATGAGATGTGCAAAAGTGCAACTCAACATCATGAAAGCTGCTCTCTGAAATATCAAGTGAGTTTCACCTACAACTGCCCTCTTTACTCTCTCCTCAGCTATTTTTTTTACCCCACAACCTCCCTCCCTCTCTCTTACCATAGGGAACAGGCCCAGGGAGTGGAAACGCCTCGATGTGCTGAGTGGCAGAGTTTTATTCCTCAGGTTCTTCAGCTCCTCCTGAGCCTCATGAAGCATCTCCATACACTCTGCGTACTTATCTTCTAACTCGCGCAACTGGAGGAGGAGAAAGGGAAGAGAGAGAGGAGGGAGGGAGGGGGAAAAAATGGAGGAAACATATATAAGAATCAATCATGAGAATTAATAATGAGATGGAGACAACATTGTAATACAACATGCATGGATATTTCTGTTTTTATGATTGTTTTAATTAAAAACAACTATGAAAATTGGAGTCGTGTTGTTATACAGCATGTAGGACTAAAATGTATTCCTGGGGACAGTGTTTTAGATGGTGTATGTAGAACTATAATGTGCTACAGCTTGATCACAGTAAAAGAACACCTCAGTCGTATTACGGCTTTATAGAATGACTGCCAACACATTTCCAATCTGAAAAGTTGTCTCCAATGCAGTATATACACATAATAATAAACATAAGGCACTTGAGCTGCCTAATGTCCCGCCACAAACACAATTGATATATTACACATAACAGGTTACGCTAATGAGGCCATTAATTAAGCTTATGAATACATTAATCTGCAAATATTTCTATCCCAACATACTTGTCTTTACATAACCCATGGGTGGTATTAATATTAACTCCATATCTTAAAGCATTAAGGAGTTATAATAGCTTCAAGAAAATCAATTATGCGGTAAAGTGCTCCAAAATCTAGTCACATGATCTACTCTATAGGGGGAACCTGTGGTGTAAGTATGAAGTCTTTATCATGTGTTGTTCTTGAGTCATTGTGTTCATGTGTCTACACACAGACACACACAGACGCCACCATGACGACATCATGTCCCACATACCAGGTACCATGGTGGTGAGACATAAAAACAGGAGCAAGTGAGAAAGAGCTCCAACTAGCTCCCTAGTAAACACAGGGGCTGGCTTAGCAACCAATACAGCACAGCATGGTTGGAACGTGTCTTTGACCAATAAGATTACTTGCCTGAACCCATTGTACAAAGTATAATGATGTGGGCTAGGGGTCAGTGGGTTGTACATTTCCTTACCTCAGCAGTGAGTTGTCTCTGGGCGTCTTTGGCTGCTCCTAGGTGCTGAGTCAGCTCCTCGTTCTCCACGGCATACTACAAACACACCAGACAGAGAGGAACAGAAGTATAAAAACTACTTCATCCATGAAACTCATTCTTCACATACAGACAATAGACGCCAAACTTCATTCTGATATAATAACCAGCATCTGGCACACAGCAGCAGACACCAAACTTCATTAACAGTACTAGAGAAGGGGAAGGGAAGTGCGTACCGACTTGGCCTTCTTCTGGAGGTCTACTATCTGGGAGAGGAGGTGTGTGATCTCCTCCTGCTGTCTGGAGGCGTCCTCTGTCTTCCTGGCCAGCTCCTCAGCCAGGGTGGACATCTGTATGTTGGCATCACCTGGGAACAGCAATTTAATCAACAAACACACAATCATTTTTGGGCAAATGTAGATAGAAACCATTCCCGGCCAAAGGCAACAAAGTAAGACAGACGGTTTAAAAAAAAAAAAATCCATATATATCAAAGTACATCCCTAGTTTTCCCCTCAATCTCCACTCATAGTGCCTGTCATACACACACACTGATGCCATGTGGGACGTATAGTTTCATGCATCACCAGACACATATAGACAGATGTAGTTTCATAAAGCGCACCAGATCAGTGCAGGGGAAACTAAATGATAGTTAAATAGGTGGTGGATGGTCATAGATAAGCTCATTGTATCTATAGCAGACCTACATCAACACAAGGTAAATATACAACAAGATTAATTAATTTACATAATTTCTAATTAGTAATAACAATATAATAATAATCCCCCCCATGAAAATTGCATGCACCCTCAGATATTTGGGTCGGGGACTGGTGTTGTTCCTTGCAACATGATGTAAAGCAGTACAGTGTTGATGAAACAACAACGAAACAACAACAACAGTTAATCAGTCCGACCTTGCAGACGGTCCAATACTCACGTAGCTCTTTGACACAGTCGTTGACCAACTGCTGTTCTTTTTCCTCATAGGAGATTGTTTCCGTCTCCAAATGATTGGCCTGGAATGGAAAAGTAAACACAGATATTACTAATCAACCAAAGAACCTGTGTGACTGGTCGACTAGAAAGAGGGTAAATATTAATAACCGAAACACGGAGCACAGGCAATTAATAATTTCTTGCTTGCTTCTCCTGCTTCCCAGACCATTTTCACTTGATCTCGCTTTGGTCAGTAGGTAGTGATACAAGACCGTATCTATAATCTGGGTGAGAGGTTCTGTGTGTGTATGTGTGCGGGAACTGTGTGCGTGTGTGAGTGTGCGTGTGTGAGTGTGCGTGTGTGTGTGTGTACCTCAGACCGCAACGATAGGTTTTCTTCCTCCAGATCTTTGAGTTTCTTCTGCAAGGAGTCCAAGGGGAAATAACTGGGCACCGGTAAACTGGGGTCACTGGGACGTACCCTGTAATAACACACACACACACACACACACACACACACACACACACACACACACACACAAACAAACAGAGGCACATACGTGCACAAGATAAAGATACACGCGTGAGAGGGAAGCGTGGGAATCAGTCAGTCAATCATCAATCAATATGCAATAAATCAGTGTCTACAGATCATTAGGCAGCAGTGATAATGCTAGAATAGAAGTAGCAGCCTACACTACATTCATGTTGTAGGCATTTCCAGAGAAATTAATGATTAGTGCAACAATAATAAACTTTAATTCCCAGATTGTTGCCAACATTACAAGGAACTGATCATAAGGAGAGCAAAGGGCTAAGGCGAGATAAGGATGCTTGATCATAATTCATGAGCTAGATCTGGCTGGATAGCTGAGGGAATCAATGATTTAGAGCGTGGGGAACAAAACTTCTTACTGCACTGTCTGGCTGATACACACTACATCTTCCCTCATGTGGTGGGAAAATTCACTATATTCTTGATTGTGTGAGTTTACTGCACAAGCTGTCTGGCAGCTTTTGCTTGACCATGGTACAACAGTTACATTCTTCTGAGATTCTTTAAGTATTAATGAAAAACGCATTTCTGCAAAATAGTGAGCTTTATGAGAGCTTGATAGTAAGCTGTCTAAAATGACTGGGACATACCATCATGTCATCAGCACAGCTTATGACAGCTTGATAGGGCAGTGTTGGGTTGCGTTTTTTTTTTTTTTTTCATGTGGTGTGTTTGACAAATATTTGCATAAGATTTGAATTCCATTACGTCATTGCATTGCATGACATTTTATCATGTGGAACTGGAATGTCAGAATGAACAGAGAATTGGGAGGAATGCAAAATAAGAAGTGGGGGAGGAGAGGAGATGGAGAGGAGAGGAGAGGAGAGGAGAGAAGAGAAGAGGAAAGTCTTACGGTGTGGAGGTGGTAGACTCCCCCTCGCTCTCCTCGGCAGCGCTGGTATAGAACTGCAACAGTTCATCTTTCATAGACAGGTCATGACGCAGCTGAGAGACCTATATATAGGTGTATAGGTGGCGAGAGAGAAAGAGAGAAATAAAGACAGGGGGATGGGGAAATAAAACCAGAGACGGGTACAACTTTAATATTATGCTCCTATAAACCCAATGCAGTCTTAAAAATGTAAAAAATAATCACAAGCATACAAGTATAGTTCCTGTTGTTCAAAAAAGTTAATCAGCCCTCATACTTTGCTGTGCTATGAAATTACACAAACCATCTGTCACTTGCCGAACCCCCCCCCCCCCCCAAACACACACACACACACACTCTTCTCTACCTCCTCTCGTATGTGTTCTACTTGCTCCTCCAGCAGTTCGTTCCTCTCGCTGAGGGTTTTGTTTTTCTTCAGCAGAGACTGGCCAATGCGAGCCGCTAACTCCAAGTCACGCTCTTTCTGCACGGAGACACACGTGTGTGATTGGTTTAGCTTATTGTTTAAACAGCAAAAAAAGTTGAAAACATTAATATGTGGCATTTAAAATGACTGATTGCTGTGCAAATTTGTGTTCTAGGAATGATGCGTGTGAAAGAAATGTGGTAGCCTAATAGTTAGAGGACCAGGTTTAAAACTCGAAGGTTGGCAGTTCCAATCCCCCAACAGGGTGGGAAAAGCCAACAGGAGAATTAAACAACAGAAAGTGACAAATCTCTGGTATGTATTAACCCACTGGAACACCAGGAAACTCCTACCAATGCAATTAAAAGCTTATTGTGAACCTGTTCATATGACTATCAGACATTCCTGTTTTTCTGTAAGGACAATGGAAGTGGACTACTAGGATTACAGCCAACCTAATAATACTAGGTGCTACCGAGCAACACAAAAACACAGGTTCACACAGATAATAGGGTTCTTAGTCTCTCTCCCAGGGACACAGACTTATTAAAAGGTTGAATATTAGTGGATTGTCAACCAAATGAAAGTAAATTGTTCTTGATTGATCTTCCTCTCCCTGCAACTCCTCCCCAGGCTCTTACTGCAGATAAGAATGTGTTCCTCATCAACTTGCTCGGTGAAATGAGGGATCAGAAAGACAGCTCAGAAACACTCCCTTGCTTTCTACGAAGCCAACCTTACATACAGGTCAGATAAGCTGTTTTATGTGCTAGATTTGAATATCAGGTGCATGAAACAGGTTTCATGACGTGGTTCTGTCTATCTAAACCTACTTTGCCATGCGGTTTCATGAAGCAACCTGTGTTTGGACTATCAGACCATATACATGGTTATTATTTAACTCCAAAGTGGCTTGCAGTGTGTGTGCACTGGACTCTTCTGTATTTATTCTAATTGTTTTCTACTCGGCATTACCTCTTCCAGCAGTCGAGTGACAGCGTCAATGTCGCTGTAAGTCTTCGTCATCTGGCCCACTCTGTCAGCACACAGCACTGGGGGGAGAGAGAGAGAGAGAGAGAGAGAGACAGAGAGAGAGACACCAAAGCAGATTACTGTACATTCAATGCACTTGTTAATAAATGAAGGAAAAAAAAACATTCATTAAATTTGCAGTCATATAACATTCATAACATATACATGACAGCTGCAGGACAGCAACTCCAGCTGTCCTTTACAGGATTAAAGACACACTCTATAATTGCAGTACGGCAGTCAGCCTTATTTACATCATGGTTTATTGGACTGGAGACTTTATTTACTCAGAAATTTACTGAGCTTTTGACAAAAGGACTGACAGTATGTGACATGGGGTTTGGATGTATTTTATTTGAAGGTAAAATGTTTGCAATTTGTAATGGAACTGGAATGTAAAATAACGATATTTGATTTGCAATGGGTTTGAAAAGCATTTGAAAGCTTAACAATCATGTTGGTAAAAAACATCTTAATTTCATCATTCAATATCTCTAAAACATTGGATCCAGTATTTTTTGAAAAGTACTACAATTAGTTTTAATTTTGTGCTATGAATAATTTTGTAAGAGCTGGTGCCACTTGTTTCAAATGGTGGATTATCTTATTTTGGAATGAAACTCTTCATATAATATTGTACCCAAAAAATGTAGATTTTCAAATAAATTCCAGATTATGTAAGTCTGTATTATATAAACTTCTAAGTGTTTCCATGCAGTAGTGTTGAATGTCACACTGAAGGTAACATGACTGACAAATAAACAACCCCCACCCGTCTCTTTTACTCCCTCCGCTTGGCCGCAATCTCGGTGCCCTTTCTTTTCTTATTCCAAGTTCATGAATCATATCAGGTTCCTGAGAAGTCCACACCCACACACACATCTACATCCACACACACACACACACACACACACACACACACACACACACACACACACACACACACATACCTTTACACTGACCCACACACAGGCCTGCCCATTGTCAGCCTTCCAAGTGATTCAGCAAAATTATTGAATGCAGACACAGTGGTCAATGTTAAAGAACCACACCCACACATTCCTATTAGAAAAGCAGCAGCACTAGCCCAAGTTCACTATCAAGGCCCTCTCTCCTCAAAACAAGTGGACAGTTTACCTTTCCACTAGCCAATGGCTAGTCAGTTTTCAATCCAGGCTAGTGGAAAAAAAGCCTCTCACTAGTCAAGAATTCAAATTGGGTCTTATAGAGGTAGTATGTAGACTGCAGCTGAATAACCTTGACTGTCTGGGGTACTAAATGCTTAAATGAGCACTTCACTTAGTTGATTAGTCATTAGTTTATTAGATATTTGGTTGTAATGATTTGAGTTCTTACAAAGTCCTATTCACTTGCCTATGCAGATAAAACCACTTAGTGGGAATATATCAGAATATTAACTGGATATTCAAAGAATGGTTGAATAGTCTTGGGATCAAGTTTTAAATCTGTCAGTCTGAATTGGAATGTTATCAAAAAAATGCATGCTTGGCAGAACGTTTGGTGGCCCAAACTGGTATGTCATACCTGACATACCATGACGTGTCACGCTGTTCCATACAGCAAGATAAGATATGATACGAGCCGTTACAATACAGAGCAAAGAAATATTTACAAAAATATTTTTTGTGAATTTGGAAGGAGAAACAACATGCCAGGCGCATACAGTGCTAACACCCTCTCAGAATGGAAACAATGCAAAACAGTTGAGTTGTCCAATGCAAACAACATATTTTCATGTCATTACACAACACAACAGTGACAGTGAGTGGCTACTGGAAAGAGAGAAAGGGGGCTTATTGGGCTTATAGAACATTTCTCAACTGATGCAGCATTAAAAAAAGTTGACGAGCACCAAGTTGGAAGCAAAGTAGAGGCTGACTAACAGACTATAGACACATGCACACACACATACCACATACACTAAGACAGTCTAATCCCTCCTGGGTGGGTTGTTAGGGGCAGAGTGTTGCCAAGGAAACAAATCGGCATGATCATCAACAGGAAACACACACACACACACAAATGTATTTACTTGTTCGCTATCTCTGGCCTAGAAGGAGATTATAGATTTGATAGCACTAGGAGTCGCCTGTCTACCTGCCTTATTGTGTGTGTGTCTCCTGTTGATGATCATGCTCATTTGTTTCCATGGTAACACTCCGCCCAAGTTAGGCGCTAATGTAGGTATATTCAAAGCATGTTTCCACACGGCACATACTGAAAAACCTTGATAATGAGAGTCAACAAAATTTGAGCAGTCAACTCCCCTTATTCCCCTATTGGTTGTTTAATGCAGACAGTATGGAAGCTGACAGAGAGTAGTTAAAACATGTGAGAAGGTTTAGAGTGGTGGAGACACAAGAGAGATGGGATGCGATTCAAACTATACCACCTCTGGACATGAGCAACTTGTATTTAAAATATAAAACACGTTTCAAAAATCTAAAATCACTACCAACAATGAAATTCCAACAGCTACGTACAATTACGCGATCACACTGATCACTTGCTTGTTCAATGAGATAGACGGACCAGATGGATGCTATGATCCCTTACTGATTTAATCTGTTAAATCCACTTCAGTCATGGCGGGGCGATATAGATCAAGGGGAGGACGCGGGTTAATGAAACATTTTAAAGCCCTGAGACAACTGAGACATGGATTGCGTAAAAGAAGGTGCAACTCAATACTGGAAGGTGATCCGGAGGGTGTTCCTAGTGTTTTGTACACCGAGAGTAGGTAACTTAAGACACATGCAGTCTCTCTCCCTCTTTCTCTCTCTCTCTCTCTCTCTCTCTCTCATACGGAAGATAAAGCAGAGAAGGGGGTCAAACGATTAAGCCTTAATATTCACCATCACCCAACTAGATCACAGACAGGTAAACAAACTACATATCCTGTGCTTATTGAACTATAATCATCCCCTTCAGCACAGAGTCCTGAGTTGAAATGTAATTAAAGTTCAGGATGAGCCTATTAGCAGACATTCCTGGTTTTCTGTACGTCTGGTTGGCAGCAGCGGGGTGGGGGCGGGGGGGTGATGGGGCAGGAAGTCTAGAGTTACAGACAGCCTAATAATACTGGCTGCTCCTGGGCAACAGACAACACACAGGTTCAAGGACAACACACAAAAACCCGTAGAATCACAGTGGATAGAAGGGACCCTTATGATCCTAATCACTGCCCTCAGTATACCAGAGACGGCTGGCATAGAACTGTGTGTAATGGAGATGAGTATTGTATGATATTGTTGGAATGTTCAACACAATTCCCACTATAAAATAACACGTTAGTTAGTTATACCCCAGCCATCTTCTGTCTCTATCTGTGATAGTCAACAGTACAGTATACAGACTGTGTTCATCTGTCTCTCATTATCTGTCTACCTGTATGTCGGTCTGTCTGTCATTTATCTGTCTGTATGTGTGTCCATCCACTTCTGTGCACATGTATATCTACGCCTAAACGTACAGGGATCGAACGCAGGCTAAATACAGTAATATTAAAATAGGACCAAGGACCAACCAAGCAGTCCTTGTGCTTTTGTTTTCATTTAACACTGAAAATGAAATTGTAGCATAGTGTCTGACACTGATACACAACACTGGAGTGACTGCTGGGACAAAGAGCCAAGCCCATGTTTGAACATGTCAAACCAGCAGGTAGATGAAGCACACTGAGCTGGGATTAGACTGAACACGATCACGATGGACTGAACCAGCAGGAGAGAGCCACAGGAGACAGGATACCAAGACAGTGCTAACATTGGCATAAAAGCTTTAATAATACCATTTAATAAAACCCACTTGAGGTAACATGGGGGCGGAGGCAGACTATAATCAAGGCACTTAAACCCCAATTGCTGCAGTGGAGCTGCTCAGTGTGGTCAACAATGCAGTGTAGGGGTTGTTACTGGAAAAAAGTAATAAATTACGCATTACTTGTTACTTTTCTTAAAAGAATAATAATAATAATAATAATGACAGACACTTTCTAAGGTTTTTAATGAAGATAAAGCCTAAATTCTGACTTTCCCAGTTGTATTTACCTCTTTGTTGGCTCGTTCATGTGCGCTCTACTCGTTATTCCGATATTTCCAACATTACTTGAAGGCAGGATAAGACAAGGGAAATCTTTCAATAGATATTACACCAATAAAGAGGTTAAAGAGCTAAAGAATGTAACGCAAGTAACTAATGTTACTGATCTGTTAGATGAGTAACTGTAATGTGGTTACTGAAATTGGAACAGTAATGCCTTACTTAACAGGAAAAAGTAATGCGATTACAGTAATGCATTACTCTGTAACCTGTTACCCCAACACTGCTGGTCAACAACAGAAGATTGTGCAGCTCCCAATTGTGAATGTGTGTATGAATGCTCAGCAAAACCCTTCCATGGATAAATAAAAGTTGGAAGAGAACAGAAAAGTTAGGCGCAACACTAAAAAAATATAGACTATTTATTGCATTAAAAACATAATGTTTTGGCCATGATGGCCTTCATCAGAAGTAATAAATAAAAGTTAGAAAAATAAATTATCTAGCAGTGTAGAGCTCCTTCTCAAAGCGCATGTGCTCTAGAAAGAGAAGGAATTCTTGAAGTAATCAGACAGATCTACAGATCTCCTCACACCAAAGACAAGACAATCAGAGTGCCAAGTATGCCAGGAGGGAACTGGTAAAGCAGTCCAAAAACAACAAACACACTCCAAAAATCTATCTAAATATCATTTCAAATGTTTCAACTCATTGAGGAGGGTTTACTTTATGAAGCCAGACGCTGAAACCGCTTCTGACACAGATATCATTGGCAACATAAGATGAACCAACCACTGGTCATGTTTTTCTTTTTGACAAAACACGTTCGGCTACTATCTCAGTATGTGATGTACATTGGGCAGGACAGGACTTTTCACACATCAACCTACAGGTGTTCATCTAAGAAGGTCAGGCACCAGACTACTGGTGCCAAAGACAAGTACGAATGAATTAAAAATGATGGATTGCTCTCATAACTAAACCTTGTACACTGACTGAGCGAACACAAGCAGAGTAGCAAGGACCAAGAAGAAAGGCACAAGAGAGAGTGTCCTTGATTAAGAAGAAGACCACAGACTACCTTCACACAGAACTTGTAGTTCTTCATCGTCCTCCTCCTGCTCCTCCTCTGTGTTTCCATGACTGGGAAGACAGACATATTCCTCCTCTTCTTCATCATCCTCCTCATCCTCTTCCTCTGAGTTTCCATGACTGGGAAGACAGACATATTCCTCTTCTTCTTCTTCTTCTTCCTCCTCGGACTGGTTGGAGTACTCCAGCCTGCCTTCAGTGCCAGGAGAAGTGGGCAGTGCCATCCTCCACCCTGGACACTGCTGCTAACCACTAAACCACACAGTCTGCAGGTGCAATGCCATGGCTCCTGCCTAGGCTTTGTGCAACTGTGTGTGTGTGTGTGTGTGTGTGTGTCTACATAAGGAAAGTGCTAGTTCCAAAGAGGAGAGAGTGTGTGTCTCTCTCAGGAAGTATGTGTGCTTAAGTAGTGTCTGCTGTGTGAGTTTTCTGTAAGTGTGTGTGTATCATTTGTCCCCTGCAGTGGCTCAGTCAGACGAGCGGATAACCTGGCTCCTCCCCCTCTGCTCTCTGACTGGTCAGTGAATGGCCTACTGTACTTTATCACAGAGCTGGGGGGGGATTCACACACACACACATATACACACACAGGCAGCTGTCCATCAAAAAACAGCTTTTTAGGTCATAAAACTAGGTTAAATGACAGATGACAGCATTTAAAATAACCTGTAATGTTTTATCTTTATCCCCGTAATTTTCAACCTTTAAACTCAATTAGTCATTTTACTGCACTGACTCCACCTAGGTGCCACCACAGGCTGGCACCTATAGGAGCAGACTGAGCCAGACACCCATTCCTCAGGTGGGGCTCAGGTACAATGAAAGCGAGTCCATATGCAACCTCCTCCCCCCCCCCCCCCCCCAGTGAAAGTAACTTGGTACAGTCCAGCCCAGCCTCTATGGTAACAGCAGCGCAGAGCAAACCATAATAGACGTGCACCTGTTTCTAGGGTGGGGCCAATCAGAGTGAAACCTGCAACAGGTGAATGTTTTGACTTGTTGAGCTGCTCCGGTTACAGTGGAGAGAGAGAGAGGGGGAAAGGGAGAGGGAGAGGGAGAAGGAAAGTGGAGAGAGAGGGAGGGGTTAAATCAAATGAATGCAGGGATACTCAAAGCATGTGTCAATATATATCATACTGTCAAGCTTTGATAAAGACAAACTTATCTTGAACGGACAGTCGCAGCAACTAATTTCTCTTCAGTCACTTCTAGTCCCCTTAATATATTTTTTTTAATGAGACAATATAAAGGCTAAGAGGTGACACAGATTGCATGTACATGCACACCAATACTCCGATGACTGGGAGGAATCAGCTTAAGGCAATTTTGTGATTACAATGTTTACATGGTTGATTGTAATGCAATTTCTCTAATACACTGGTTTACATGGATTCATTTAATAAATTGGTCTACTGCTCACCACTTTACTACACTGCAGCCTGTTGTTTACTTTGTAAATTCAACATCCACGTTACTGCGTCTGGTGACCTTTGACATGCAGTCTGAACAAATACATTTACATGCCCCGATAAATCATCAGACTGAGCAGAAATCTAGGTGTGTTAACCGGTTTATGCCTACTCTGATTATGACCTTACACTGATTAAGGTACTCCGATAAAGGCGTTTACGTGAGAATTTTAATAGTGGAGTATTGCCTTAATTGGGTTAAGATGGAATTATTAGTGTGCATGTTAACCTAGTCGCTGAAGACTGGAGACACAGGATAGAGGGTTCTGGCAGGAATCATTTCTAGACCAGCAGGGGCACATGTGGCTCCAGAGGCACGGGTCTGAGCCAATACAGCATATCAGGACATAAGCAACTCCAATCTAAATTATGAATGTATGCATAGCCTATACAATGGTACCAAACAACTGTGCAATTAAACCAGTATAAACTGATCATCTCATCATGAATTGGACAGACAAGATTAAATCTATGATCCCTTATTGATTTCATTAAATTCACTTGTGTCTTGAAGGGGAGATGTAGAGGAAGTGGATGCAACAGGTTAAAGAAGAATATTAAGCATTCAGACAAATGGCACATGAATTATGGAAACAAGTGAAAAATTTGCCTGCCACACGGGAGCGTATGGGTGAATGATGCAATATTGTTTTTCATTAGCTGTGCTGATGGAATTTCTTGTTACAATTGAAGCAAAACAAAGGTATGGCAGCTTTATTTCAAGGAAAAGGAAAGCTTAGTTTGATGGAGTCTTTCAAAGTACAAATTAGTCGACCGACAATATTAAATTACAGAGATGAAGTAGAGGTAAAAGGAAAAAATAGATTGCCAAAAGCCATCAGTATCTGTACACTGTACATGTACTTGTCATTCTCTCCTTCCGACCACCCTATAACACGTCCTTGTTAAGCTCCAAACTGAAATTACATGAATTACATGATATTTACCTTTTGCATACAAGCCAAACATGGTTATACCTCGTTATAACTGCATCTAAGAGAAAGGTTTACAATGGATTGGAAAATATTCAAGTTTATCCAACTGATTAACTTTTGCGATGCAGCATCCATTGTAGAAGAGTGTAGGCACCTCACACAGAAAACAAAGAAAACAAAAACAGACACTCCATTTTAAGGTTTAATGAGCGACCTGACAGTTAAAACTGCAAAATAAACCAGCAACAATAGCTTACAACTACAATTTCATCAACAATTATCACCACAGCTCAAGGCCTGCTAACTTGGCAGCTACTATAGTAACGTTCCATTTTAAACAAAAGAATGGGTTCATTTTCAATGGAGTACTTGATGTTAAAATATTAAAACCTACATCCAGCAACCATTTTAACAAAAGATTCCAACATGCACGCACCTCGCTTTAACCCCTAGTGGCAAGCCAACTCAACATTAGTAAGGTCTTCTTTAAAGTTTTATACACATTGCGGCAGTATTTTCACATTGTGGCATATTTTGTTTGTTATTCCTGTTTAGTTAACCAGTCAATACAAGAGGCTTCCTGGTGGCTCTGCAGTCTCTGGCAAATGACATGTAAATGCGATGATGTGAGCTCAACACCAGCCTATGACCTCAGTCATATCATTTCCTCTTTCTTTAAATGAGCCAGTGGTTACGCATCAACAAAAGGTCTACTGATATGATCAATGAATCATATTTCTCAGTCACAAAATAATCAACATTCCTGAGTGCCACACCTAACAACAAGCCTGTGTAAATGTAAATCACCTGCCCTATGAAAACGAGCATGACATGGCTGCCTTATTGTTCATCAGCATCTATTATAAAAGGACAATTATTGGTTCCTCTACATTGGCACACCGAAAAATGTATATTTAATGTGTTTACAACTTTTTTGGACAAAATGTTGACTAAATATTTTTCAGTGACATCAAAGTAAGCCTAAAACTAAAAAGATATTTATACTTTTGTGCTCTAAATTGTATTTTTAATCGAGTTTCCAGATTTTTCTTTTCACATTGCTAAAGACTTCTTATAGGCTATATTATACTTTATTTTAAAAATAATTTTGGCCGCTAAATGTCAAGGAGTGTGCACATTTGTTTACAATATGCATCTCTGGACCTCTCCATCTGAGCTGACCTAGTCAGCCGCGATCCCACATCTAAATATGGCCCACTTCAAGGCTCATTAGCCACTGCCGAGTGTTATGATTACTGTAATTGCTCTAAAAACTGATGCCAGCTTTGAGCCTACTGCATGCTTGAGTAAGCCCACTCAACGCTCCTATGGATACAATGCAGCAGGCAACAAAAGACTCCAGGACTGCCTCTCCCTCTTTTTCTCCCTTCCTCTCCTCTTGCTTTTCTGGTCACATTCACTCTTTACAGTCCTCCACTTGTTTGTCCTCTTCTCCCCTCATCCACCCTCCCCTTCTCTCCTCTTTGGTCTTTTGTAAGGACCTTTTTAGCTTTTTTGTACAGTAGTTCTGAGAAAAACTGCAAAATTAGACAAGGAGTTTATACAATTAACACTTTAGACAATGGCATAAATATAAAAAAGAAACTTTCCAGTGACTTACATCTTGTGATTGTGTGTAAAAATGTTTCCATTGATACTGCAACTATAGCAACGTTACTTGCCAACAAAGCAGCTACGAGAGGGGAGTTGCTTTTGATAGGAGTCTTTCCTGCCTGCTTACTGAGTTGCATACTTAGTTCCTAAATTAAAGCAGGTAATTTCCTAGTATAGATAAATAAACAAAACCCACCAGTTTAATTTATTCTTTCGGAATTTTGGAATTGTTTTCTAACAACAAATGCAAGCTCATGTGACATTATGGAGAACCCCCCCCCCCCCCCCCCCCCAAGAAGCCCCAGCCCTCTCCTAACCTGAGCTCTCTGTCCTGCTTGCCCTCCATCCATCCATCCACCCACCGTTCATTTTTGAAGACCTCTAGAAGTGCCAGAGAATATTTGGCAGGCTGCTATCGACAAGGGCAGCGCAGAGCAGCATGCAAATCAATGGGCTATTTATAAGCCAACCTACTTCCAAAGCTCTCCCTTGTACATCTCAGAATAACAGCAAACCGGCTGCTTCCTATTTCTATCACACAGACAGCACATCCCCCGTCATTTGGCTATTTGATCATTTCAACATTAAGCCGAATAGTAAAACGTATTCTGAGTGTCTTGCAAATTTCCAGGGACTGGGATTCAAACGAAGGCTAGCAGACAAGCCTAGATAATATTATTTCAGAGTAGTCATGTAAGCTGCATAGCTAACATGAGGGAGGTACTGAGCCTTCCAACACTATCTGAAACACTTATGTAACCATTTCTACAGAGCATCCCTGAAGACTTATATGCATACTGTAGTTCACATTGCCACCAATAGCATAGATCATATTATCTCCCTCCAGCCATCAGACCTTCACATTAAATACACAGTTCAAATCTATAAAAATACATAAAGCAGTACATAAACAAATTCATGCACATGCACCTGTGCTCAGCCAAACACATGGAATCATTGCAGGTGATCCCTGTATTGAATGAAATCACATCAGCGCATCAAGTCAAGGGACAGAGACCGGGACAGGGGAAGAGAGACAGAAAGACAGAGGTAGAAAGATGTAGAGAGAGAGAAGATGAAGGAAAGATGAAGGAAGGATAGAGGGAGAAAGATAGAGAGACAGACAGAGAGAGGGGAAGGAGAGAGGGATGAGGATGGAAGCTAGAGGTCGTGCCAGAAAGCTGGTAATAAACCAACCGCTGTGATATAACCTGCTGCTCGTCACACATGTCACATGACCGTGCTCCATCAATCCTCCACATGTCTAGGCTGTGTGTGTGTCAGACACTCACATGAATCTGTGGAATCATTACAGCACAGGTTATACAGCTACCATCAAACAATACCACAAGCTGCTGTAACAAACTGGGGTGCATTATGTAAGTGTGTATCATTGCACCAAATGCTATGATACAAGTTTTGTTCCTATTATTGTTCATATGTTTTTTCACCTCAGTGTCGTCTTGGTTGCTAATCCCCAGTCCTACCAAAGGTACTTCCTCATTAACGTTCCCTCAAAAAGCTGTAATGTCTTGATATGGAGATTATTTCACTGCTTTCACTTTTCCTTGACCAACTTAAGTGTATTTTTACTCAGTTATACTATCTCACTCAGACAATCCACCAGCTGGCTACATCACCTCAACACTACTTTACATCTCCACTAACAATAAACTGTGTTTCTGCCTCCTGTGTCTCCTTTAAATCCCTCCAGGTCAGCTTGTGTCCCTTTCTCCTTTTAGCAGCTGTTTATGAGCAGCCAGCCAGCATCAGCCCCGTTATCTAACAACTCACTCTTCCTTGGCCTTCTCCAGACCCCGCACCAAGTAAGCTCCCCTAGAGAGACCATGATGAACCCATTCACCCACTACCTACACCTACAGCCAGTCACATAAGCTGCTCCTTGGCCCTTTCCAGCAGCCACACTGACTCAGCTCCCACACAGCACCTGTTACGACACCCATCCAAGCAGCCTCTACCTGCTGTAGCTACAGCCTGAACACTGCTCTGTCCTCTCTGTAATGTCTGCCTTGATGTTCTGTTGTGTTGTGAACACCAGTCCACTAGGTCACGACCTCTGGGTATTCTTGGAAATGGAAGAGGCAGAAAAAATGACCATGGTGCTGGTTTACTTAGGCATTTATTTGACGGGGAATGAAGAGGTTTCTTTTTTTTGACTCAAATTATTGAACACATCCCCTTTGATAATAATTATACTTTGGAGGGAAATGTGAAAGAAAATGACATTTTACCAACCCTCCTTCCACTTTGCTACCATTATTTTTTGGGGAAAGTATCTGCCTTGTATCCACCTTGTTAAATGTTGACCAATCAGACACCGCGATTACTGCTGCCACCATCTCTCTTCAGTCTGACCTGGGTCTCTAAGTCACAAGAGGACATGTTATGATACCTGGCCAGCAGCTCCCTAGTTACTGAAGCACTGATGTGTCATCCGTGTTCTCTTGATTCCTCAATCTCCAACCCACTTTCTCTGTGCAACATACAGGCCAGAGTGTCTCATCCCACCATCTATTCTGTGTCAGTCTCTTATCATAGCTGCGTTACTAATAAGTCAAGATCAGATGCACTGTGCAGCAAAAAGTTCTCTCATTATATCAGTTTAGCTTCTAGACAGCTCTTGTTTTCCTACAGTCAGTGCATTTTTCCATTCACTGCAGCAGTTAACCATATACGTATATCCCCATTGTACCAGTCCAGCTAGTAGTATTTTGCCTTGAAAAGCCTCTGGCTGACTCTAGTTTTAGTTCAACTATCCAACCGAAAGTAATGCGCTATATATACAATCCAGCTACTTCCATCTATTACCATCTGTACATAGCATCAGTCCAGTTAGTAGTCTAATCTGGTTTGAGTGGACTCTGTAACAACTAGATGTAAGTGTATAAAACTGTAGCTGGCTGTTAGGAGCTTGTTCTCTTACCATCGGTACACTCTTCATAGTACCAGTCCAACTCGTAGTAGTCTGCCTTGACAAACCTCTGGCCTCTTGTCTGGCCTCGTCTCTTCATCCTCACTGCTCTGATAGACGGCTATGTTGTTTCCAATGTCCCAGCATTCTTAGCTGTAACATTTCTGGCACATCAAATGTCCCAGCATGCTTAGAGGCGACCAGCTGTCAATGGGGTCCTAGAGTCACCGTTAGCGTCAGTCAGTCAGTCAGTCAGTTCCCAGTTCTGCTATCCCAGCATGCTTAGCAGTTACCAGCTGGCACAAGGTTTTGTCCCACAGCCATTGTTGGTGAGAGCTTGCCCAGTCTCAACATATGTCCTTTCTGTCCCACACTCATTAGCAGCAAACTGTCAGTGTGTTACACTCCATATTTGCCCTGTCGCTGGTACGGTTGCTGTGTTTCTTCTCACAGCATTGTTACTTCCACCATGATCAGCTGTCAGCCAAACACAACATCTTCAAATGCACTGTCCTTTTGTCCATCCTTCGATGCTTCTCTGCTTCAGCGAACTTGCCAGTTGAAATCTGCCAGCGTCCCTAAATCTGTGCAGTCTGTTTTCCTTTCTGTCCATCTTTTCATTTTCCCATATTATTCCTTTGGTATACAAGGCTTCAGCAAGCGTGCCAGATTCTGTCCTCCTATGTTTCTATCTATTTATAGATCTGTCTATCGTCCTGTCAATTTATCTTCCCATGCTCCTGTCAGTCTGTCCTCAGGCTGAGTCTTGTCTGTCTGAGGTCACATTAACGCTTGTCTTCTCTTTCGTAACATGTTGCTCAGTGACAGCCCTAGCTCTACACATGGACCACCGCATCTCTAACAATGACTCAAAAAATACAGACACACAGAGAGAGAGAGAGAGAGAGACAGAGAGGGAGAGAGAGTGCAGCAGCAGTCACGGGTTTTGCAGCAGAAATGATGTTAATGATGACTCAGAGGGGTGGGCGGGTTTAGAGGACACACACAGCCAATCAGAGGGAGCAATATCACCAGCCTGCTCCCACCCTCCGTTCGCATATAAGCATCATCGCCCCCCTCCTCTCCTCTACTTTGTCCTCTGTGTGGTTGCTATAGTAACAGGCTCAGACTCCAGCGAGGCTGAGCGGCATGTAAAGGCAGTTGGCAGGACAGCACTGTAGTGTTGGCAGAGCTGACGTTTTGTGGCTGACACACACAGTCTGAATGGAAAGAATGGGCATTCATGGATGGGTCATGTTAGCTGGTACACCTAAAATGGCTGCTGGGGAGTGATGTGAGGATAATAAGCACGGGCACAGTGCATGTGACTTACAAAGCTGAGGTGTCATCATGGCAAAAGCATCTTTAAGCTGAACGTTGCAGTGGCCGCGGTGTTGATCATTCCAACTTAATGAGTCTTATGCAATGTCCACACGTGCAAAATGATATGTTTCCATCACAATATGAACACAATTGAATGGAAGCCACCTTGGAAGTGCTGATGGAATAAGAAAGTATGTTTCTAGTCATTCTAATTCTGTGCAGCTAACACCAGCTTATCCTGCTGAATGAAAGCAGACTGGAGCCAAAACTACACTTTGATCACTAGCTAACAGGCTAACTGCAGGCTACATCAAACTGGTGCTTACTGGAAGCAAGCTGGCTTACACGCTATGTGATTACTGATGCTAACATAGACTGTCACACAGTTTAATATTAAAAGAGCCAGATAGGGTCAAAAGGGTCATATAACTGTTCTGGATCTGACTTGTATAACGCAGTGGAATTTTAAGTCACTATATGGATGAGAATAATATATATGTCTGTGTCTTGTCTGAATATGAAAAAAATATATTGACAAAATATATAGGTTTAACTGGTATAAGAAGTGAAGTTCCATAAATCAAAAAGACAAAAAAAAATAACACTAATAAAAATATTACTAATAATAATAATACTGTTGTATAAAAAAGGAAATGAAAATCATACCTATTCATCCCATATGAATATATGAAAACATAATTTATATATCAGTAAAACTTGACTTTCACAACATTGACATTGAAGTTCCACTGGTCCCTTCAGCTTCATGAAGGAGCATCCATCTTTAGCCACTATATGGATCACTGATTTATTCCATATGAATGACAATAACAGCAGCCAGCTACATGGAGCACAGAATGACTGTGGGAGTATCTACGACTGGATAATATCTGCCAATCAGAAAGCCTGTCTACTCTGTCTAGTGAGCCATGTGGGTGTGATGTCATCACAACACGGAGTACGGCAGAGAGGCTGCTTTCCTATTGGTCAGCTGACTCTGTGTCACCATCCCCTCTGACACCTCCTTCTCTGATGCAGCAGGTTACATACTAAAATAAATTTAAAAAATAACCTTGGATATGCTGATACATTCTAGGGTGATGCAACATTGTGCACATTGCACTGTGAATTCAAAACACTCAATTCATCTAGCCAGGATTCAAATGGCAACTGTAGGTAAAGATGTTGGAAAGGACAAAGCATTCCTAACAGTTCAGAGAGGAGTACAGGCATAAATACTATCATCTCTGGCCAGTCCTGTGGTGCACGCTGATTATTCATCTTGTCAAGGAGACAAGATGAATAATCAGCAATATCACCCAACATCATCATTGCCTCAAAATGTTGCTCATACATCACAGTGCTTAGGGTGCCAATACACGGCCATCTCTTTGAGGCAAAGATGAGGAGCAATATTGCTTCCAGTAGGGATGAGGATGAGTAACTGGGAAAAAAATGTGGATAACACAGTGGATAATAAGGAATAATAGTGTTGATTATTAGCAAAATATCCCATCCAGATGGTCTCAAAATGTTGCTTGCTATTTCCTCGTAGCAGATTCACTCCCAACGTGACTGTGTCGACAATTTATACTTCTTAGTAGAAACTATTTATAAGCTCCTCAAACTATTTTAGGAACCATTTTACCCTCACTCACTGTACAAGCAGGCCTCAACGTGAACCAAGAACTGAATTATTGATGGTAAAACATCCACTTTACATTCCCTTGGTTTGCTGTGTGTGTGTTTGTGTCTGTATCTGTGTGGGTCTGCCTGTATGTTTTGTTGTATCCATGTGTGTATATGTGTACGTGCATTTGCGTGTGTGTAATTTACAGCCGGCATAAAGGTCAACCATGAGGACAGCTCTTAGTTTGATAAGACAAGAACAGACACGTGGCTACTTAAAATCAAAACATCACCACAACATCACCGCCATATCATGTGAGTGCAAGTGTGTATGTGCGTGAGAGAGAGAGAGAGAGAGAGAGAGAGAGAGAGAGAGAGAGAGAGAGAGAGAGAGAGAGAGAGAGAGCGATCAGGTATGTTTGTTGTGGCAACCCTGGCCAGCTGTCACTTCAACACCCTGATGGGCACACAGCCATCAGAAATCTCTCTCTCCGTCTCTCTCTGGCTCTCCTCCCTGCTCAAGGTCAGTATAAATCTCTCAATCTTAAATCCTCATTGTCACACTCCAATCACAGTGTCCTGAAGGTTAAATCTATTTTTCTGTCACTAGTGTTTGGTGTAATCTCAGTATCAGAGCTCAAGCATAGCGGTTTCAGGGACAGGACCGCTTCTGAACTGAACAGTAATGGAAAGCTGTGTAATATGAGAAGGGGATAGCAGACTCGTCAGTATTTGATCAACTTACAGAAGTATTTGAGGGTCTCCTCTATCTGTTGCGTAGTGAGGTCGAGGGCGGAGTCAGGGGAGACGAGCGGCGTGTGCAGCCAATCATCTTGGTCGTAGCCGAAGATGGTGTCCGCCCTCAGCCGGTAGACTGGCAGCTGCTCCTCCAATAAACTGATAATCTCAAGCTCCGGCAAGTCAGTACTATTACACACATCTACACACAGAGAAAGCAGGAGAGAAAGAGAGATGATGTTTAGAGGCAATAGTGACATAATGGTGATATAATGTCACCATCATGTTTAGAGGCAATAGTGACATAATGGTGATATAATGTCAGCTATGGGGATTTGTAATAAGTTAGCTTGGACTATTTCTCTCCTATTGAAAAGCATCCTAACACATTTGGTGCCTCCAAGTAAAAGATGTGTCTGAAGGTGCAGGATGCCCTCTGGTGGCACATTGAGGAACTAACCCATCTCTCCTTCCAGCTCTTCATCAGCATTCAAATGGAAACCAACTGTAGATTAAGTTCATTTATACCATTTTGCATCCCCAGTTGAATTAATGCTTACTTGGAGTGGGGCTGCACAATGTGACTGTTCTGCTCAAATATTTGCTAATTTTTTTTCTCTTAATTGTGCAGCCCTAATACTGTGCATCGTAAGAGCTGGCATTTAACAATATACACAGTATTCATGGGATCATCTGTACATCACAAGTGTCCTCATTGACATGACAGACATCACTGAGACAGTATTACAGCCAAACCGGTCGACAAACTCACCGCTGCTCCTTCACAAAGTCAACAACAGCATTCCACTGGAGCCCACTGAGTCAACCAGGGAGCCACGATTTATGTGCTGCTGTGGAAATTCAAGTCATCTAACCCAAGCTTTCAGCTCTCAGCCTCGCTGTTCACACATCTGTTTAGTGCTCTACTGAACAGTGCATCCATTTAGAGCTCTAATGCAGTACGCATCCTCTCCTTTAAGACCCAGAATGGGTGTAGCCAATTTATCTACAGAAGCACAATTCGTTCTGTCTGTTATAGCATATTAAAAAATTCTAACCAACTCAAACTCTGGACTCTAAACCAACTTTTGCTACCTGTAATTCATACTATACTTCATTTCATAACTAAATCTATACTGTCTGGGAAACACTGAAGTTATTAGCACTAGTTTGCAGGATTTGAATCACTATGCAATGCTGCAAGTGAGCTACAGATCTAAGATTTTCTTGGTTAGACAGAATTAGCACACACACACACACAGCAAGATTATACATACAGTATATGCCCTTTGTTTCTCTCTCTCTATTTCTGTCTCTGTCGCTCTCCCTTGCTGTCTCTCTCTCTCCCTCTGTCTGTCTATCTCTCCCTCTCCAACAATGCTGCCTCTCAGTTCCCTAATCCAGACAGAATGACTGACTGTGCTGAAACAGGGAAACACACACATAGACAGACAGACACACACACACACACACACACACACACACACACACAGAGACACACAGCAGCTGGGGAATCATTCAACAAACACAGCCAATGAGGCTTTAACACAGAAGCAAATATTAGACCTTAAAGACGAGATGAAATGAAAAATGCCTTTTTAACCCTTTTAGATCACATCCCCGGTCATACTGTGCACCTATTTAACAATATATGCCAAAAAAAATACCAAAAATCAATTTCATTGTATTCTTATATCAAAATTCAATCATGTTTTCTTCCTGTAAAACAAAATATGCCGTGTGCTTACGTAAGCATGCCCGTAACTAATTTCAACCAATAATATCATGACATCCACCCATCAATCAATCTTCAACTTTTAGCGCACAGAGCTAAGAGGCTAAGATTCATTAGTTAGCTAGCTAGCAACAGCACACCCACTTTTCAACGTTCAAATCAAATTCCTCCCAACGTTATGTCCTGCCTGTCTTTCCTGTTTCACTCGGAAATACGTCACGATACGGAAGTTAGATACTCTCAAAATGCCGTTTCATCTCGACTTTAACTACAATACATACTGCCGCCACTTGTCAACAGCCACTGTATTGGAGAACAAGAATTAATCAAAAAATTAACACTTAAAGTTAAAGGGTCAAAAAGGGAATTTGTCCCGGCATCTAGACTGGTGATCTTCCAAAAAAGATTTTCATTATTGTCTTTGGTTAAATAGATATTTGGTGTATTGAAGTATTTCTTTTATACAAAAACCTATTCACTGGACATAATATATACGACTGACTAATTTGAAAATCATATTTTCCTAACCATGCTATTTCTCAATTGGTATATCATCATTACTGTACTTCTTTTTCTTTTTGCCGGACCTCTGGGACCGGCCTAGAAGAGTGAAACTAGCTAACTGACTGACTGACTGACTGACTACTCATTGTTGAAAGTCACGCGAGAAGTGGCGTCAAGACCTACACAGTTATGGTGGTATACGTGATATCGCGTTGTTTGCACTGTCATGGTGTGTTTCTGCCCCCGGATTTCAAACTGGAAAAACATGGCGGCTCGTTTGGAAACTTTCTCTTACGAGAATGGTTCACCGAAATGTGTTTCTGAAAACATTTGAGGCGAGAAATCAGCCATGCAGTTGCTGAATCTGTCTTCATTTTACATCGACAACGGCTGGTTTAAAAGTTTGTACACGAGTTTCGGGAGTTTCCAGAGGCGGCGAGTCGCGCTACTGCAAGCGTCCCTTCAAATCCTGAATGAACATTTGCATAGCAACAGGTGTGTCATCGTTCACTTTATTGTCCAGTCAAATAATGTCGTGGAAAACGTAGTTGTCAGGCATCGCAACCTGAGAGAGCGAGAGAGAGAGAGAGAAACCGAATCGAGAGTAACTGAATTGAAATCAGTGATAGACTATTACAGACTGAAATTATTACTATTGAACAACATAGAAATTAATTCCCGGCAAAAATATCTCAAATATTAAACTCCATCTCGCCGCGACTGAGGCTCAGTGGACTGACTTCATTTCAGGCTATAGTCTACTTTCTAACTCAGGTGCGTGTGTGTGCGTGTGTGTGTCAGCTTGAGCGTGTGTGTGTGTGTGTGTGTGTGTGTACATGTCTGTGTGTGTATGGGCACTCAAGACTGGAAATTTAATGTTAGTATGCTATGTTATGTTTGAATGATATATATTTGAATAAATGTCTCAAAATAGACTGCAAACTTTGAGGCCCTTTTTCTCAAAAACATAGTTTGGTAACAGTCAAGACATAAAGGGGCATAAATGCTCCTCTTTCCAACATTGTATTAAACTCAAAATGTCTCCAGGGGTCAATGTGGCTGAAAATGATAGAGCAGGTCACGGGCAGTACAGAACACGTATTATACTAGGGTGTGAAAGCCAAGAGGAGGCCCAGCTTGCACTAGGTCTACCTAGTCTTGTTTCTTTAGCACTACATGGAATTGGAGGCGTCCTTCAGATAACATTACTGAAAATACAAATCCAAACTCATTAACTCTCAACCCCAAGATTCTATAGAGAATAAGTCGGGATTGTTTTTCAATGAAGTGCCCCTTTAAAATAAAGAGCCACATGAATTTGAATTCAACTCAGCAGTGTGTTGAACTCAAACCAAAACTGCTATCTACTTTGGGAAGGTCATCTTTTTGAGGCCATTCAGATGGGCAGTTATCACCTTCAGCAGGGTTAGTAATAGGTAACTGGGACACAATCAATGTGGATAATGCAATGCAAAGTACAAAAGCGTAAAGGAAAATATTGCTGGTCCAAATCACAGACAAAATTGCCAGTCTGTATTGATTTCAAATGTGACCAATGTACTATGGCCCCTAAAACAAGCACTGATAGGATGCAGATAATAATAGCACAAACTTGTCTGTGTGCACTGACAAAAGGTCAGTGGAGACAGCAAAAGGTGTGTGTGTGTGTGTGTGTGTTGGTGTTTTTTGTATTTAGTTAAACAAACATGATAGCTATCAAATTTTAGCATTTTCACTGTTCAAATCGATAGCGGTGCCCTGTATTAATCTGTTCCTACTCCTTACCTAGCAGCCTACAGTTTTCATTTGGCTGACAACTACTAAATCAAATGGGAGAACGTTGTCAGAAGATGCTACGAGTACAAAAAAGTTTAGCAGCACTGTCCAAAGTACAAATAAACAGACTGACCAGACTGATAAGTGTGAGTGTTGTTGACTTGTGAATGTTGCTTTATATGCATCTTACCACTGTGCATGATGTGCACGAAGCTCACTGCCAGTCACCTAATACAACTGACTAAACAAAAATCCCTTTCTCTCTCTATCTGATCTTTCCTCCTTTATGCACGGTCAGATGAAACAGAAAAATAAAACACCTTTAATAAATAAGATCAAACTTTTTAGAGAGTCTCAGGACCAACCACAGCCAGCTGGAATGGCAGTAAATGTTTAAAGTCACCAGGAGAAGTTCAAGTTCAAATGTAAATATAGACCAATATTCCCCTGACAGGCTACCCTACTAGTACAACTGACAGGCATAAAGAACACAAGCTCCTAGGACATACCAGTGCTAGTACCAGCTAGCAGCCACTGGAGGAAGACAGTTCAAGTTCAAATGCAATAATAGGCCAGCTTCTCACTGTCAGTCTAAGCAATAAACACACAAACTTGTGCAGAGCAAGACAGACAGACCAAGTCACTATGGAAATGTAATGCCAATGGCGGACGAGCACACCAGAGCCATAGACAGACAGAGTTCGGTCTTTCAAGATCAGGTACAACTTAAAGTTCCAATAACACAACAGACATTTGCCTTATTGTTGGTTTACCTACAACAACTGCTTCACACAAGCACAAACACTGCAGCTGTAGTATAACTAAGACGCTGGGCTGAGAGCCAAAAGCAGGTCACTGGAGAGAGAAGGGGAATGTAACAAAACTCATGGGCTGGATTCAAACCCACTACACTGTGAGTGCATGGTATATGCCTTAGAAATGTTACTAAACAGCGTAGGAGAAGTTTAAATCCAAGTGCAATGCCGCTCCAGTCCAACATGGCTGCCTCCTGTAAACTAGTGTAACTTATAGCCCGGTGCCAGTTGAAGAACAAAGTCAACATTGCATTTATCATAAATGAAAATAAATGAAGTCAATAGAGTATAGCACGAAAATACAAACGCCTCTGTGCTGTCAAACTTGTAAAGCCAATTCCCTAAAGCACCCTAAACTATTTATGTCCAAGAGGAGAGGAAACAACTGACTCATTGAGAGAGACAGAAAGAGAGACTGTCAGACAGACAAAGACAGAGAAGATAGATTGAGAAAGAGATAGAGACAGAGAAAGATGGCAAATGATCCTCTATCCAGATGTTAGCCAGACTAGTCATAAACCTGACTACAGACCAGCTGAAAGTGAAGGACAACCATGCTGTGCACGGTATACTCACTCATGGTGCCTGAAGCCCGACAACCGCCAACAACTCCTGCCCTCGAATCACATTTTCCACTGGTCCAGGAAAGGGCAAGGTCGCAAGGAATGACAGAAAGAGAAGGGCAAGAGAGAGAGAGAGAACGATCACAGAGTGAGAGGCAGAAAGAAAAGAGAGAGAAGGAGCCAAGAGTTAGACGAAGGCACTGGGTGTGAGAGAGGGGGGGGGGGGGGAGGAAGAGAGAGAGAGGGAGGAGTGAAGAGAAGAGACCCGAGCCAAACTGGTTCGTCATGCCTGACATGCCAATGACGGTATCCACATGGACCGCCCCATGCTCTCTCTCTCTCTCTCCCCCTCACTCTCTCCCCACAGGCACCAACCCCAGCTGGACCTCTCAGCCTACCAGCTGTACTTCACTCTCTTTCTCACTCTCTCTCTCTCTCTCTTGTCCGATCCTACTCTCTCACACACACTCTCTCTCTTTCTCTCTGTCTGTCTGTCCCTGTTGCTCCCTGTCCTCACCACCCCACCCTCTCCTCTCTCTCTGTAACCAGTAACCCCAGCTCGTCCTCTCTCACCCTCTCTCTCTCTCTCTCTCCCCCCAGTCTAAACATAGCTAACTCTTGGCCCCAAGGCGTTACTACCGTTTTACTATTTGACTTTCTAGCTACTCTACTAGAAGACAGTTTCTGTCCACATGAGAAACTTGTACATCAAAACCTCTTCTTTCTATGAAACAGATGAACCAAATTAAACTTAAATTAAAGTGAAAGCTACTGGCCTTGCTTTACACCTGGCATTAACATGCGTCCTGTCCTGTGTTGATTTGATAATCAACAAGAAGGTGCATTCTATACCTGCCATAGCAGAAGGTAGCAGAAATAGTCCAAAGCCTGTTTTGAGCAATAGTCATGGCCACTATAAAATGAGCTGAGTTGCACAAGAGGAACTGCCTAAAATCTACTCAATGTGCTTTCCATATAATCAGCTGGCCCCAGGGCCTGGCACTGGGTGGCACCAGTTGTGGGTAAATTCTTTCCTATGCCTGTGTATAAAGATCTGACTAGAGGTTTAGTAGGTACTAATTAGTTTGTAATTAGTGGGCTACTAAATTTTCCTGCACCATCAGCAGTGAGGTCATATCTTAATCTCTTCTGCAAAGCACTTTGGCATTGTGCTTGACTAAAACTACTTAAAATGAAAGTGAATTGAATACTGTTAATAACTACAGTTCTGTGAGTTTCTATTATTTACACAACTGCACCAGTGGCTTGCCAAAATATTTAGCTGTTACTTAAGAGTTACACTGTAATTCATCTCTGTCATGCAACCATTTTTATTTTTAGTGATGTGTACATCAGTGTTTAGTAGCCACTCAGAATATAGCTGTCAGGAGTGCAGTCAGGGGTTATGGCATTGGTTTTGAACATGCTAAAGGTTTTTGCACTCACTAAAGGCTTCAGTAACTCAGGGCCTGGGACTACAAAAAGGGACATCTCAGGGACACCTTCCCTATTTTGAGTTAGACCCTCTTTTGAATAATCCATGTCGCAACTGTCTCACGGTTGCAAAAAACCTCTTTCATGTGCCTCTTTTCCTTCACCTACATACATTTTTCACAACTGAAATAGATTTAATAACTGCAATAAATACGAGGTCATAGCTTGCATTCGGATTCACCTAGCACTGTATGTCTATTTTGGGGAAAGAGCAGGTGTTTGCAATCTTTTGGACACTCAGTGTACCTTCCATGACAAAACCTATGGCAAGAGTGCTTCAACAGAAACCACTACACTTGTATAGAATGGCCTAACAGGGGTTAACCATGATCCACTAACACTTTTGACCCAGTTTTCCCGTGTGAAGCCAATCTATCAAAACCTGCATCAATGCTTGTCTCAGGAACCTGCAGCACAGGCCCGTCCAGAAATAGACCGGGCTGTAGTTGAAAGCTGCCGCTGGTCACAGAGGGTACGGACATGAAATACAGGAGAGTACGTCAAGGTGGTCAAATATCACTGGCAGCCTGCAGGGTGTGCGTGTGTGTGTGTGTGTGTGTGTCTGTGTGTGTGTTAAACAAGGAGGCGACATTAGGGTTCAAATGTCACTCATAGCATTGGAAATACAGTGTGTGTGTGTGTGTGTGCAGTATATGTGTTTGTGTGTAGTCATAGATTTCAGTGTGATTGTGGAGGTCAATCTCAACCATAATAATGAATCCCAACACACCACAACATCAAGGAGAAATCTCCTTATCACGAAACAGAGAAAATAACAGTGGAAACAGGCTGCTGGGGAGGCTCACCTTGCTGACATTTACTGACCATTCTGTGTTACACACTACATTTATTACAACACTGACATACTGCAGGCAAGGACATTCTCCACTTCACAGTGTAAGCTAGGTTACAGAAGTTGCCAACGAAGCGCAACCTGGGTCTATGGTAAACTGACACCCAAACTGTGTCCTGGACCCTGATTCAGTTCAACATCTAAAATCTATTAAACGTTGTGAACGGTTATAATACACAGCCCTCTGAACTGGGCCAGACATGATAGTATACCACTGTGAGATGTTATCAATACACATGTGTTTTTTGACATTTTTGCAATGCATTGTCAATGACTTGGCTATGTTGCTAAAGCGTTCCCATGTCCCTGCATTGTAATATAAGGGGGCTGCAGCTTTGTAGGCTACTGGGTAGAAACTGGGAACATTTTACTAGATGAGCTTATACAGCAGGCAACACAATCAGTTTGTAAAAATGACTTTGAAAATGCGAGCTTAATAGCTCCTGAACTGTGGCATAAGACAGGACTGAGAGCTGAAAATGAATCATAACAGTAAGGAGGTATGGACACGACAGGACATGTGGCCATGTCAGATATGTAAACATGCAACTCCACATACCAACAGCACCGGCACCACCAGCCTGGAACATGAACCAAAATAACAGAGAGAGAGAAATCATTCATGAAATGTGAACTCTTCCTTGCGACAATGTCCTCTCCCTTTCTTTTGCCCATTCTCTCTATTGTGGTGCCGAAATAAATGACAATGTTACAAAGTATTAGTAAAGGCAAGAACAAAAAGCAAGATTGTCCTTTTAGCCATAGTCATGCAGCCCTACAAATAAGGTTCCTGCAAGAACCGAACTGACCCAGTTGAGGCTATTCTGTCAAGCAGCCAGCCAGTCAGTCTGCTAGTCAGCTTCAAATCTTAAGGTCAGTGCTACACTGGATGATGATTCAGACTGTTTATCTACAAAAACACTGTATCCATGGCAACGCTGCAAGTGTGCGGTGTGTGTATGAGACAAAATGAGAGAGAGAGAGAGAGAGAGACCCAGTTGAGTTAGAATCCTACAGAATGACAACACTGCCTCCATAAAACTCCACAATGCTGACAATCAAGATGCATAATAGTAGGTTTCTCAACACACACACACACACACGCTAGTTTTGTACACTGTGTAGAGGAGACACTGTTATGTTATTTGGCCCCATCTCTACTATGTATGTGATAATACTAACAGTGGATGAGAACCAAGCTCTCCACTGGACAATACAATGGATGTTTTCCCATGCCGTGATTGGATCAGTCAAGAAGTGTGCTCAGCAATTTAGATTCTACTCGGTTCTTCCACTTACATAACTTTGCCTCTGTCTCTCTGTCTCTCTCTTTTCTAACTGCCTCCTCTCTGTCTATCTGCCTGTTTGTCTAACTCTCCATACCAAGCATCCCGCATAATTTCACAGTTACTCAACTCTTTACATCACCAGCGGCTGGTAACCGCGGAGAATTAACCTCACGCCCAGGAACTGTCCCGTGGCAATGGGCTGCTCCATTCAGCTCTTTGTGTTCATTCATCCTCTAGACTTAGTGAAATTATACACACACATGCACACACACACACACACACACACACACACACACACACACAGACACACGCACATACACACATACTCTCCCTCTCAGAAAGGAAGTATTCAAATAGAGAGAGGGCAAGGGGGACACAGAGAGAGAGAATGGCAAAGAGGGAGAGACAGACAGCAAGGGGAGAGAGAAAGAGAGAGAGAGAGAGACAGACAGAGACAGAGAGAGAGGAGGTAATAGATTCTAAAAATGTAATAGATTGTAGTTATCTTTTAGTAAGATAAGATAGTTCTACACAGATGCCAGCAGATGGCAGCGCTGACCTGTTACCTCCTCCGCTGTGCTGCCCTGGACTGACTTTAGTTCACCTTAAGGCCTAAAGTCACATGACTAGATAAGATATTACCACAGCATGACATTTCACCATTTCATTTTACATTACACAAGTGTTACATACACTATATGGGTCACAGCACCAAATAGGTTACAAACCTGTTTCAGACAAGGATGGCAAGAATTCTAGTCTATCTTATCTGTTGGTTCAAGATTTGAAAGTGAAGTGGATTTTCTTCAACTTTCAAATACCAGAAAAAACCTTGAGAACATGAGAACACTGTCATATACAACTGATTAAAGCCAAACAACAAACAAACATGAGGATTTGAAAATAACAAGCACTGCTTGTGAACGTGGAATCTAAATTTAGTTTCAGCACTGGGGAAAGAGAAAAGTGAAGCAATGACAGGTGATTTATTTTGTGAAAAAGACATCACTTTTACACTGCTAAATATTAAAGCAGACTGCTGTACAAAATATTTTCACGAGGGAAGTTTATTGAGTGACCACTAATGCATCCATTCCAGTCCAGTGCACCATGAGGAGGTTAGGGCTACCTCTCCCCTGTGGACTCCAGACCCACCGGGTCTGGACATTCACAAACGTGAGCATTTTGATGGATGGATGGGTAGCTGGAGGTGGAATCATTGGTATACAAGGAGTAGAACAGGGAGAAAGAGGGGGCACACATCCCAGTGGTGCACCTGTCTTCACAGAGAGGAGGTCTGATGGGTGGGGTCTCAGATGCACAAATGGTCTTCTACTCGTAAAGAATTCACAAATCTATCAGTAGACTGATGGGAAAACATTCAGCGAGTTTCCCATGGAGCAGCTCTGGTATGATTGTAGGATGGCCGATATCAACAAATCATATCTTGGCATAGGAGCCTGGGGGTCTCTGTCCGGGTTTTCCAAGACAACATGTAGGAACATGGTAGCCCAAAGCGTTGACAGCTTCATCCACTAACCCAATTCACTCTGTAGGCAAACTACAGGCATTTGAAGAGTGGGTCTGTGAAAAGTTAAAAGTAGGACAACACCAGCTGCTCAAAAGTCTTCACTATGACTGAGGTCAGTTCCACTGACACTGACTTCATTAATTTTCTCTACCCGCTTAGGGTTTTCAGAGCCTATCCCAGCATACATTGGGTGGGCGGCAGGGAAACACACTGGAAAGATCACCAGTCCATCACAGGGCCAAAACAGATAGACACTCACGTCCATACCTATGGGCAATTTAGTCTCCAATCCACCTGACTTGCATGTCTTTGGACTGTAGGAGGAAACTGGAGCACCTGGGGAAACCCACATGAACATGGGAAGAACATGCCATCTCCACACATGGGGATCAAATCAAGGTCCTTCTTGTGGTGAGGCAACAGTGCTAAACACTGAGCTACTGTGCCACCATCTAAGCCTTCTTGTTAACAGTATTGACAGTGGTGGACTTGAAGCAGCTCAGGGCTTTGCATATGGACAGCGAGTGCTTACAGATGCTGGTGAACTCTGGAGCCAGGTGTCTGAGGGTTCCGGGTGAGAGACTCCATCAGGCACTGCAGATTTCTTGATATCTTGCTTCCAGAAAAGTCTTTGTCTTCTGCGATGAGAGAGAGGACAGGGGTGCTGGGCTCTGAGGTCTGAGGACTATTGGGTGGGCAACGGAGGGGTGGAGAAGTGCTGGCTGTTACAAGGTAGAGGTTGGAGGGACCTTGTCGTTCAAAACAAAGGAAGGAATTGAGGTCATTGTTGAGGATGGGAGGGGGTGTGCTTGGGAGGGCCTTTTCCTGTAGCCTGGGAGTGTATTGAGCAACTGCCATGCTGAGCCTCAGTCACTGTTGGCAAACTGACTCTTCAGTCTGGTATAAGTACTTGGCAACCCTGATGGCCTTGTTGAAGTGGCTTTTGGCCAGGCTGTACTATTCACCTCCCTTTCCCTTCCTCTGAGCCCATTCCTTGCTGTTCCTCAGGGTCCTAAGCTCCTTAGTAAGCCATAGCTTAGCATTGTTGCACTTCATAGTGCAACCTGCCTTCTCCTTTGGAAGGCAGGCTTCATCACATTAAGACACGCAGGAGCAGACAGAGTGTAGGAGTCATCACTCACACTTAGCCACACAGTCTGAAGTGCTGACGCAGTCTCTGAGCTCTCAAGTTGCCTCTGGGGTCCACCTTCAGAATGTGATCCTGATAGATTTTTCTGCCTTCAGCTTTTGTCTGTAGGTTGGGACCATCTGGAGTACTGCATGATTAGCATCGCAGCAAACCTTTTATTTAGAATCAATATCCATTAATCCTGGCAGATTTGTGGACTGGTCAGGTTTGTCCCGACTCTAAAGACAGAGGAGACGGGCCACAGCACTGCTAAATTCTGACCACTGGAGACAAGAGATCAGTGTCCCTCTGCCTCCTGGGACAGAGGGATGACAGGAAGAGATGAGAGATGAGAAAAAAGAGAAGGGAGGATGAGTGAAAGAGTGGACAGTCACAGTCCGCAGGGAGCCCTTCTCCCTTTCACATGCAAGCACATACACATAATTGACCTCCCCTGGAGCCGCTTCAGTGACAGGATGCAACATTAGAAAAGGGTCACGGAAAGGGACAGTTTCTCACAACTCTGCATGCCTCACACACACACACACAAACACACACACACCATCCTCCCCAGCGTGCAGCTTGCCTTCCAGCTTAATTCCAAAAAAGTACCACGATTTTATGTGTTGCTATCTGCAAGAAACCATCCTACATTGTGGCCACTTGCTGTTGACTGCCTCAGAGGTATAAAAATAAATCAATGGGTCAAATTCTAATGAGGACTTCTTAGATACAGTAGTTTAATTACCATACTTTTTGCATACGTTTTGAAAAATAAGGAGCCATTTAAATTTACATTTTTTGAGAGCTGTGATGTAACCTAAACAGCAAATGGAGAGAGAATGCAGTTCCCTGCACACAACTGCAGCCCGAACCATAAATTATTTTTGGGTCTGATGCTGATAACTGGAGCAGAAAAATCCAATAATGATATCCCATATATCTACTATCCACATCAACTATTTTTGTGGTACCATCGCTAACATAACTCATATAATTTATAACATATCTAACCAAAATCACAGGCCTATTCTGGGATTTTTTCTAGAATTATTATCATTAAGATCAGTGTGCAGTGCAATAAAGGTGAAAATCCTAAAATAGTCATTGTGGCAAGATGGTGTTTTGGGCACATTCCATATTGAGCAGTACATTATCTGACTGTGGCACAAATGCCAATACCCATGTATCTGTGAAAGACAGATATTGGACAGTAGCATAACCTCTCCAATAAGTTGGTTGGGCCTAACACATCTAGAATGACTGATTTATTGACTGATGGACTTAAATATAACCCCTGCCCTCAGTGGATACAACCTATTAACACAGAGGGACATTTAAAAGAGAGAGAGCTTCATCATGTTTGGACAGTTTAATTATATATTTCCTGATTCGACACTGCCAAACAGACAGTATATTTTAACTACCTATGGTTATAGTATATGCATGCAACATTACCAGTAATCGTCTCTGCATCCCTGCAGGTGGCTGTGAGCTCCTGGGGCGTGGCCAGGAGACTGGCCTCACTGACATACTCCTCCTCCTCCTCACTGGCCGATTGGAGTCCTGGGCTGGGGAGCCGAGGTGTGTGATTGGAGGGTTGTTTAGGGGGCGGGGCAGAGGAGCAGGAACAGGTGTAGGGAGGCGGAGTCTTCGGGTCCAGCTTGGCGCTGATTGGTCACTGATTAAAAACAGGACCAGCCATGGACAAAACCTAGACTTAACGACAATGGACTATCGTGGACTAGACCAAAACCGGACTGGATTCAACTTGAGGGCAGTATTAGACTGAATTTGGCCAAACCAAATCTGGATTCAACGGGACGACTCAACAGCAAGCGAGGACAGGACAAGACTGGACGAAACTGGACTGGACAGGTAGGAATGGGTGTACAACCAGAACCACACTCTTGGTCCAAGGCCAGAGTCCTCCAGAGTATATTCAGTGGATACCTGCAAGAGGAAGAGAGAGGACAGCAGAGGAAAGGAGAGGAGAAGAGATGAGGAGAGGAGGACATTGTTAATTTTCATCTATTATTTAGCTCACTAAAAAAAGTATGGAAAAGAAGCAAATTATTTAAAAAAAAGTAATACAGCAAGACCCTGAATGAAATGATAAGCTTGGGTTTAATCAGTGAACCCTTGTAAGGCATGTTATTGCAAGCTATGTGTCAGGAGCACAAAGGAAATTATGGCATGGGTGTCATATTAAAGTCAAATACCTAAAAAAAAAAAAAGTGACCACATTTCTAGATGAATTTTCAAAACATTGTCATACAACTCTTTGCTGTTGTTCTCATGTATTTGAAGTGTTAAACAGAAAACACCTGCTTTTAACTCAAACATCTCTCTCTCCCTCACTCACACACGAGGGCAAGCAATATTATTTATAGATGTGGTGTCACACTCAGCTGCAGCGCTGGCTCACTGGTTTACATACTGAACGCATGCTGACTGCTTCAAGTGTGGATAATTATAGACACACCTTGACTATAAAGATTGAATCTAATGGAATAAAATGGAGCTGATAAGATAAGAAGCAAGTAAATACAATAATTAATGCGGTGCATGATGAACAATAAATGATGGAAGTGGAATTGATGACACCAACGTGCTGAAACAGTAGTAAAAGATTACATATAAGACAGTAATCTCATATTGGGAAGACTGGGGCAAGTTAGAGTCACTGGTCACTGGTCAAGAAGAACTTAACTAGCTATCTGACCAACTAACAAACATTTACATCAGTCAGTGAACTACCAGTGGTGAAGAGGAAACTTGACTGACTGGCTGACTAAAAACACAGTCATATCACTCAGCGAATTTCCAGCGTTGAAGAGGAACTTGGGTAAGTTGCTATTAATAGTCAACCCTTCAAAAGCACACAAACAACCCTCGAGACATGCTGCTTTTTACGTAAACCTCCACTCACTTTCTATCAACGTTCAAAACATTGCTGCGTTTTTATCCCACTACACTCTCACGTTTTGTTTCTCTACTCTTTCCCTCCCTCTTTCTCCATCTCTCCCTCTCTCTGCTCCCCTCTCTCTCCCCATTCGTCTCCCACTCATCTCTTTTTTTCTTTCCATCCCCACCTCCTCTCACACATATTGAGTCAGGTCTTAATGCATTGTGGGAAGCGAGATTTAGGTCACAGAGTTTCCATTATTTAGGAATGAAGGACATGATCCAAATCCCAAAACACAGTTGCTAATGACAACAAATACATGACATGCTGCAGGGACATGTTCCTGAAACGATAGGTCAGGACCTAAAATGGGTCCTTGGTCTTTTTCTGATAGGTCCCCAGATTGAGACAATGTTTCTTATGTGGGTCCCAGGCTGGAAGAGTTAACAAACCTAGGCGTTATGGAAAAGTCTACAGTAGACTTTATCTGACTGCAAATGACTTTATGTTTTCTTTGAACGCCCTGGAAAACTAGCTCGTTGCCATGGTACCTGCTGATGAGGACAGTTTTTCAGTATACGGGTAGCTGACGTACCATTCAGAACAAAAACAGAAGAAATACATTTCAAATCTTTTCAGTTCCTTAAAACATGGCTGCATTGTATGAAGTCTGAGGAAAACATGTTTGTTTGTGGTCCTGTTGCTGTTCATTTTTTTTTTTTTCATTTATTGAACTATTTCACAGGTTAGTGCCTTGAATTTGTCCCTTTAATAGTTAATATAACAATAATAACGTAACCATAATTATTGAATTGTATCTCTACTTTGATGCTAACCCCACACTATTTCCACTTAAAATCATGTTATTTAATACAATGACAGTGACTAAGCATTGTAATGTATTTTTTTTGTTACAAATTGCAACCTTTGTGAGAAGTTTTCTGCAGAGTAACCTACCACACAGCTGACTGATAAACAGTAACAGGATTTCATTTGTTATGGCCACAACATTCCCACCCTCTGCTGTCCCACAGCCAGGCTGAGAACTCCAGGGCTACAGAGTCAAGTTTATAGGAAGCTAAAATCTCAACGGACCGAAAGAGCCGGTTCCCTACAACAGTGGTTCTCAACCTGGGGGTTGGGACCCTCAAGGGGGTCGCAAGCTAATTTTGGTGGGTCGCGAGATGATTTATGGGATAGTAAAATATAATAAAATATAAAAATATATATAATGTAATAGGAAAAATAAAATATTTCTACTATACAAATTTACTATCATGTCTATTTTTTCAGATTTTTCTCTAATTTTTGCTTTTTTCTTGTTAAATAAAGTATAGTTTTCAGCCTCTCTGCCTCCTCTGATAATGATTCAAATGGTCCTGTAGATTTATGACAGTATAGCCTGATGTTTTCTATGGTACTAATTTGCATGGTAGTATATCATTCTGTTAAACTCTGAATTGGGCCTCTATATGAATGCTCACCTTGGATTATGGCACAAGGGATAGTAACACCATATCCTGTGTGTTGATAAATGCAAATGAAACAACCTGACAAGGAAAAATCATTCTTTGGTTGAACTGCTCACCACTGCATATACACAATGCATATACTAAATTTTTTCCATGTAATCATTAGTGTCCCGTCCTTCACTTTTTGGTTCAAAGTCCATTGTCTTATTCATTGTTGTACTAACTCTTGTTACTCATTTCTCAGACAATATAGCCTAACCATTACAACACAGACTACATTCAAGCCCCGGTATCAGCGAGCATCCCCCCTGCTGAAGTGTCCTGCAGAGCAAGACACTGAATCCCTACCAGCTCCTGGGCAAGCCAAAAGAGAATCTCCCTACAGGGATCAATAAAGCATCACATTACTTATTTATTCTGTTGTTATGGAAAACTGTTAGATCTATCACAACAAAGGTAATATGGGATTGATATGGTAAATCATTGTTCCATATAATCCCCCCACTCTCTTACTCCCATCATTCCTCTCTTCACTTTATACTATCAAATAAAGCAGAAAGCATACAAATAATGCAAAAGAAAAAAAACATATACCCCTTTCTGTTGTTGTTCCTAATACTCCAAAAGATATAATCATTAGTGCACAGACCACAGCTATTCCTTCTCAGTGTCTAATAGTAAATGCATCCCTCAGATGGTTGATTTCACAATGCAATCTGTTTATCTGTTACCTTGACTGTGCTTACAACTGCAACAATATGGACATTACAACACAGACCACAAATATTAATTCTCAACTCTATATGAAACCACACCAGCTCCACCCAAACCTCTGAAGACTCTTCCCTTCCCTTCCTCAGCCAAGGTCGACCATTACAAAGCAACTCAATAGGCCAAGTGTTTGGCTGTTGCTGTATATTGACCTTTTTCAGCATTAAGACCTTGTCCTTCCTCTGTCTCCCTTTCAACACACACACACACACAAAATGTTCTTTACTAAGCATAAACATCAGGCACTTAAAATCCCTCCGGAGGCTAGGTAACGTGACCTGAACAGACCGTGTCATACAACTGTACCATGTGACCACAGAGACATCGAGCCAGCTAGCCAATGCAGTCAAAAGAGACAGGTCAACATCCATTTCGAGATGTATTTTCAAATTCTACAATGCGTTTTGAATGAGTTTCCTGGGCCCTAGGGTCACTTACTTGTCACGTAAAAGACGACATCCACTCAAGTGAAGTCCAGCTAATAATAAAAACACTACACTTAGGTTTTCACGTGGCACCAGCATCACACTACTTATTAAGATGCATGAATGCTGGCATTTGTTTAGTTGTCAAAAATAGATTCTGTGTTTAGAGCAATGAGTTTTCTGCCAACACACAAACACACACACACACACACACACACACAATTACACACAGATATGCAGTCACACATGGGCAAGCATGTGCACTGCAAACACACATACAAATGTTATACTCTCACCACATGGAGCAATTCAAGCGCATCACATCACCAACACATCACCACACACACTGACATTGGGAAACAGACACAGACACACACACACGCACACACACGTGAGCATTAGCATGTGTGTACCCTACAGGAATGCCCACCATACGCTTGATACTCTGTGGCAGATATGGCAGCACCTAAACTCACACTGGTACAAGGTGTGTGTGTGTGTGTGTGTGTGTGTGTGTGTGTGTGTGTGTGTGTGTGTGTGTGTGTGTGTGTGTGTGTGTGTGTGTCCTACTCTTCTGCCTTGGAACTCTCTGCTCTGCTCAACATTCCTTTTCCTCTCTCTAACTCTACTGTATCAATATCACTCTCTCTGTCTCTCTCTTGCTCCATTACCATTTTGAATGATAGGATCCCATTAATAAGACTGAACAGGCCAGACCCCACCCTGGCACAGACACAGTTGGCTAATGAACAGGGACTTTTATGGGGCTGCAGTCTGGCCTCAGTGTTACACTAATTACATAAGAATGGCACTCACTTTCATGTAACAACATCAATTAACAGTGTAATGATGTTTGTTAACAGCGCTGCCATAAACAAAGGTGCAAAGGAATAGCAATCAACCTAACCTGTCCATGTTTAATAGATCAGAAAAATCTGTTTTTACCTTACTCTATTTTTAAGTTTTTATTTTTTTATTTGCTTTATTTGCGTGTGTATACACACGTTCACACCTGGGATCTGGCTAATACAACCCCAGTCTTTCACTGCTGGCCACTGAGCAATTCTACTAAAATAGAAGATCAAGTATTATTATATTCATACTTTTCTTCTTCCTTTATTATTCTTCAGTTTTATGATTCATCGTTAGTTGTGTTATCTATGCTAGTTCTATCCTCCAAAACTAATTCCTGCTACATGGAAAAGGCGAGATTGGTGACTGAAGGGTGGTTGATATTACATCCACAGCACATGCAATCCACTGACCCTGCACTGACCCTGCCAAAGAAATGCGTACGTGTAAGGATGATTGTGTGTAAGAGGATGTGTCAGACATATTCTCATCACCTTGAGTAACATGGCTGCAATAATCTTTCTGACTGAGGAACGTACCCAACTGTAATAGCCAGTTATCCTGTTAGTTGTCTTATAGTCATTCAACTTGTTTACCCATTAACTGACAAAACTTGTCAGTTAATGTTTGTAGCTATTTATCCAGAGGTTAAGTCAAGGCTAAGTCAATACAGGATAGCTTTGCCTATCATAGCTATTGGTATGCTACTTATTAGTCAGCCTGTGAGCAACCTGTTAGTAGTCTGTTAGCCTAATAGTTTTTAAGCATTACTAGCCTGTCTGCTCTTGGGTATTTTAACAGTCAATGCAGCTTGACAATGCATGCCTCTATATGGCTTTTCTACAGCTAAGTGCTGGAATGATTTGCCCTTGCTAGAGGGGGTTTCCTGACTTTCAAAAGCTGATAATGTAGGGCACTTTGACTTGGAGTGATGCGTGTTTCCAGTGCTTGTGTGTGTGTGTGTGTGTGTGTGTGCAGGCTAATGGAATATAAAATAGTATGTTGATAATCGTTTCCAGTGGTCATCTGAGTGTCCAGTGGTCATGTGATGTGCCAGCGCACGTCCTGACTGGCTGTATGCTGGTACTTTATTATGAACCAACAGACAGGAAAAGTTGTGTACACCATAAACAACTTCCTCAGGCTGCTCTTTGCTGTGAAACACTCACAATAGGAGATCTTTGAGGGCCATCTCTTACTAGAGGTCTGCACAGGGAAACAGCTTTATATCAGAGTCATACATAGAGTTTGGCAGGGTTCCCTCAATAGAAACTAAGTATTGGCTGTAAACATGTAAAAACTCCCTCCATAACGTCACCATGGTGAGAAGACCAACATAAAAAAGATCTGTTGCCATAGAATCATCAGTTACTTAGAAACAGTCATGAATCAGGAGAGCAGAGCTAACATTGGTTGCTACTGAAAACTGCAACGGCCAAACTAACTAGCACTTCATTAGGTAAACCGCTCTGTTTACCCAAACAGGTCACTGTAGACAATAAGTCACGTATGTATAAAGCATAGAGTACACAGACAGACAAATGGGCAAGATGCGTGATTTAAGCGACTTTGAATGTCATTGGCGCCAGACACACCTGCTCCATCATCTCAGAAGCTGCCAACTCCCTGGGATTTTCACGCAATAGAATTCACCAAGAATGGTGCTGAGAAAAAAAACACATCCAGTCAGCGGCAGTCCTGTGGAGAAAATGCCTCATTGATGAGAGAGGTCAGAGGAGAGTGGCAAGATTCATTCAAGCGAATAGGCAAGCCGCAAGCATGCAAATAACAGCTCAGTACAACGATTGTAGAAGGGCATCTCAGGACACCTTGAAGCAGTTGGACTAGAGCCACAGAAGATCCTGCTGGCTTCCACTCCTGACAAGACGAGTGAGCACAAGATCGCCACAACTGGATGATTAAAGAGTAGAAATACGCCACCTGGTCCAAAGTCCTGATTTTTTTTGTGACATGCTGATGGCAAGGTCTGAATTTGGCGAGCAACATAAATCCATGATCCTGCCAGGCTGGTGTGGTACAGGTTGGTGGTGGTGGCGTAATGGTATAGGGAATGTTTTCTTGAAACACATGAGGATGGAGCATCATTTCAACACCACAAAGTACTTGAATATTGATGCTAACCAGGGGCATCCCTTCATAGCCATTACCCTTTCTCAAATTAATACCTCCAGCAGGATAATGCACCATCGTCTCAAGATGTTTCCAGGAACATGAGAGTGACTTAAGTTCAGTCCCAGATCTCAACCCAGTAGAGACTTTTGGGATGAGGTGGAATGGGAAGTGTGTGGCTGAGAAATCTGCAGCAAATGCGTGACGATATTGAGTCAGCACGGACCAAGATCGCTGTGGAAAATTTCAAAACACCTTGTTGAATCCAGTCAGTATCATTAGCTAGCAGTACCTTGCCTGGAACCAGTCCCTGAATCGCTAGTCCCGCCTACTCAGGATTGATTCAGTCTGAATATAACTGTTATGTGGAGAAAGAAACCTACTTTTTTGCAGAAGAAATCTTTCATCTTTATAGAAAATTCAACTCCTGGAAAGGGATTGTATTATCAGTAAATGAAGGCCGGCCCAGCCTACGACCTTCCTGTCAGCCACCTCATCATCAATGGATCCAATCAATATCCCGATATCCTACTCGATGTGACCACAGGCACAATCAATAACTGTCAGAATGTTCACTCAGGAGCAACATAGAGAAGGAAGAGAGAGACAGAGAGACAGATACAGGGAGCGAGAGACAGAAACAGAGAGAAAGAAAGATACTGTAGATGAGAGAGAAACAAACGGAGAGAAATAAGACAGTGAGAGGAGGAGAGAGATGCTGCCACCCCCGTTTTCTACTCGCTCTCATTAACTTTCAGGGCATGTCTCCAAGAGTACTTTCACTTCTTCTATCTGACATTATACACTTAAAACGGTCTTCTGCACAGAGGTCTAGGAGGGCCCCTAACAGACACACACACGCACACACACACACACACACACACACACACACACACAAACACAGTCTCTCTCTCTTCCTCCCCCTCTTCTTTACAACTCAGATCTACAGAGTAACTCTTAGACAGGAAGCAGCAGTGAGGAAAAGAGGCAAAGATTTGTAGACCTATACTCACCAGCAGCTTTTGCTCAAAAATTCAAAATAGCCATAGCTTTGAGTACAATTTGTACGTCTGAAATATTGATTAGGCTGGGAACACACCAGAAGATAATCAGGCCCATTAATAGCATATTTGGACATCCCGACAATCAGGAGGGGAATCCCTGATCTGAGGCTAGGTCAGGACCGAATGTCCAAACAGATTATCTGGTAGTGTGAAGGGTTTACAGATCCAGTCTTAACCACACCAATCTACTTGCAGACTGATCTGAGCCACTCCGATCATATCAAACATGTTTGATATTTCTGGACGGAAGATCATAGATTTATTCCAAGAGTGGAGACTGCCAATAGTTAAAATTAGGCTACTCTCTGAATACAAATACACTCTGAATTCATCCACATGCACGGAGACAGGGGCCTGTGTAGGAAGTTGTGTAGGTTCATTTGCTACCAAGTACACTGAACCAAAGTCTGTTGAGTTCAACTTTAAAAATACTGTAAGTTTTAGAACTCCTGTCCTGCTTTGTCCTAGCTATATCGAGTTAATCCACTCAGTAAAGGCTGCCGGAGCATGTTTGAAACCATGAGGTCATCAGCGATGTGATTGGTTCAGATGGTGAGTGGGAAGGGTCACAGACAAAAGGAACAACAATAAAGGAGAAAATCTTTCACTCTCTTTCATTCTGTCTCTCTGTCCCTCTTTACTAAGATCCCATTCTCCACCTCACACACACACACACACACACACACTATTTCTTCATTTCTCTCAGTTCAACTGTCTGACAGAGAAAGAAGTGGCGAAGAGGTGAGAAGGAGGAAGTTGTGATTGGACAGTAAGACTGACAGGTCACATGATCAAACAGGACATTGGGACAGCCTAGACAACTGAAATGCCTTCATGCAATCTCAGAATTTGTGTATGTGTGTGTGTGTGTGTGTGTGTGTGAGAGAGAGAGAGAGAGAGAGAGTGACTACAGTGTATTTGAAAGCTATGCTCAGGAGACTGTCCTTCCTTTCACATCACACATATTGTGCAGAATGGAAAGAATCACACCCAGCATGAGGACAGATGAAAGGAAGGACTAAGGGAGGGAGAGATGGAACCAAGGAGGGATGGAGGAACAGACGGTAGAGGGAGGGATGGGTGGAAGGAAAGATGAAGAGAGAGAGAGAGATGGAGGGAAGAGAGAGGCAGTGAACTAGAGCAGAAACAAGGGCTGTCATCTAAAGTTATTAATCTAGTGGATGAGAGGGAAGCAGGTGAAAAGCCAAAAAAGATACAGCCTAGTTTCTCTTCAACTCTATGGCTCAGGAAGCCGTACAGGTTGTTGGCCTGTTTCTGGTGAGTCCCCACATTACAGGACTAGTGTGACCCTGGATCCCACAGAGAGGCCACATTTACAACTGGGTCCCATACAAGTGTAGGGCCTTTCACTAGCCTTTCACTAGACTAACAGTTTCTGTTTAAAGTCATAATCCACAACATTTTCATATAAATAAATGTCAGTTTATATAGTGATTCAACCTATAGGCAGTTCATAAAAGTTTTTACAGTTGCTGTTCTTGTATTTTACGTTTCTGGGAGCAACAACAGTGTTTTTTGTTCAAATAAATAGTAGAAGAACTGGGTAGTTAGCATGAGCAGTGATAGCCACCATGGCTGAACAGACAAAGAAAAGAGCGCCACCTACAGAAACTCAAACTTCATCTATAGACAATCTAAGGAAAATTTGATCTCTGGGAAGTTCAGTGCAGGAACACCACAGCAATGGGTGCTTAGCACAAAAACAAAATTAAAAAAAAACAAGGATCTTGCAGATTACCACACTGAGTGTTTTCTATTGCAAATGTGTAATCTTGTTGGGGATGAACAAAGTCGGCAGAGCAGAGGTGTGTACAAAAGGTGTTATGCTCTCTATAATCTCTCTCTGAAGCCTCCAGTCCTGTCATGTTTTATTACATAACCTTCATTGTTCTGAACTGTCAGTCAGTCAGTAGTCAGCATGCAATCTGTCAGAGCAAACCGGGGATTAGGACTCTCACACACACACACACACACACACACACACACGCACACAAGACCTGGGTCGAATAATATTTGCAAACCCTATTCATGTTTGTTTTTATACTCTATTTGTCACACGGGTGGGTTTTGCCACACAAGGGAATACTAGAATACTTCTGAGTTACAACTGACTTGACACACACACACACACACACACACACACACACTAAAACACGATTCAGTATTCCACAGTCCATATGCTGCCCAGAGACAGCTGTATCAGTTCATTTCAGCTCAGTTCAGTGAACTGTGATCACGTGCTGGCTCACACTGCCGCTAACTCTTCCTGCCTGCCATTGACATGTGTCTTTGGCACCCAAAGGGCTTGTCTGCATCAAAGTATCATTGTATTTTAACAGCATCATCTCACCCACCATACCCAATCTCATCACATTGAACTAAACACACAGAATGTCACATTCTACTGTATCCTAATTTTGTTAGCTGCTTTATGATATGGTATTTTATTGTTCCACAGTGTATCCTACCATGTGGTATCCCACCAGAGAGGAGTGTTAGAATAACTTCAATTCTGCTAGCTAATACAGACTAACATAACTTAGATACATGTTTTTTTGGGTCCAAAACAAATACAGATAGGCTATTTGGGGGAGAAAATCAGCAATATCCAACATATCCTGCTGATCATGATTTATTTTTGTGGTATAGTTGTTAATCAGTAAAATTCATTATAGCACCCTTCCCTCTCTCTCTAGACCGTATTTCTAAAAAATAAATAATCTAAAAACACAGTTAAATTTGAGATTTTTACTACTCAAAGACTCAATGTGTAATCGAAGTTTTGAACTAAAAAAGTATTTGTGCCACAACTAGTTTTTTGGTACTGACTGATATTATTGATTCATTATGGGTGAAATGAATGTTTGAATATTGGCAAACCTCAACTTCTGGTTGCGTTGATTATTAATCCAATCCAATAAAATCTGTCCTAAGTGATAGAAAAGAACAGTAAACTCTTAAACGCTGATAACACACACACACACACACACACACACCGGCCCTGTTTCTTGCAGTTTATGATGTACTACCTCTTGTTGTTACTATCCTTGTTTTTATCTGCTTTTGTGTCCTTTCATTTTCTGTAAAGCAGACTGATGATGAACCCATGTCTAAAAGCACTCTATAAATCAACCTTGACTATTCAAATCATAACACCTTCTTAGTGATAGGGTGCAGTAAAAGTTAATATTAGGGGCCTCATTCATAAAAATGTCCTTTCACCTTTTCCTGTAGATTCAAAGAATATCATACCAAAAGAAATGAAAAAGAACTTTTTGAAATATCACAGAAAAGCAAGATAGCTCACATCTGGTAAAAATCACAGAATGTGTTTCATGAACTTAAACAACTTTCTCAACAAACAGAGTGGTGTGATGAAGAGCTGGTGTTGGGCATCAGCACAAACACACACTGATATCACACCGGTCTTTCACAGCTCCTTAATGACTGATCTATTGACGCTATTTATCATCTGTACACTTACTGACCCGTGTGTGTGTGTGTGTGTGTTTGTGTGTGCGTGTGCACGTGCGCAAGTGTGAGTGAGAGCGAGAGGGAGAGAGGGAGAGAGGGAGAGAGAGAGGGGTCACTTCAGGACACCCCACACTCAGTCTGTCTATCTGCCTGTCTGTCTGTCTTTCCTTCCATCTATTCAGTTGCAGGTCCTGGTAGTGTGAACTGTCTCAGCATGGCCATGTTAACACTAGTGCGGCCTGCTGCCTGACAGTATGCAGGCCTTCCTCAGATCATGTGCAGTTAGTTGGCAAACTGACTGGAACCTTATTTAGGCTAGCTCCTCAGGACTCACTGGCCGAGAAACTCTCCTCCTTAGCAGTCTAATGTTCGACTTCACTTTTTAAACAAGCCTGTGGCATATTTTGGGTCCTCACTCATAGCTGAGGAGACTGTTGTCCTGTGACTCTTCCCTGTCCAAGATATAGTCCTACTGTACCTGATAAAAAGTTCAAAAAGCCAAACAACACATTGAATTCCAGCCAGTAAGCACAGTTTGGGCTGATGTTGCACACCCAGGCTAACCAGCAGTAGCCTCTTTGTAGAAATCCAACCCAATAGCATTCAAAGTTACACTGAATGTACAAAATATTAGGATCATCTTCCTGATATTGAGTTGCAGCCCCTTTTGCACAATCCACATCTGGCCATACAAATCCTTCTCTAACTCGTCTGCTTCTCTTTCTCTGCATCTCCTCCTTTGTGATTGATAGCCTCTAGATTTAATACGGGAAATCAATAAGGGATAATGGCTTTTAGCTGGATTCACCTCATCAGAGTACTTCATGAAAAGACTAGGCCTAAGTGTCCCTAATATACTTTAGTCCCTAATCAGTGAAGAAACATTACCATATTTTATAATCTTGGTCTCAGTCTCAAAATATTGGTTTAGGCTCCTATGACTTAGACCTTAATCTCACTTTAACGAAAAATCACTGTCATATTCCTATAGGGATTTACAGTGTTTCTGAGATACTCATTAGTGAGTTGTTGTTGTTTTTTTTCTCATGTTATTACTATAATATTTCTATATGGACTTTGAATTTATTGTTCCACAGTGTATCCTACCATGTGGTATCCCACCAGAGAGGAGTGTTAGAATAACTTAAATTCTGCTAGCTAATACAGACTAGAGGCAGGGTTGAACATAACTTAGATACATGTTTGAGGGTTTTTTTTTTTTAGTTCTAACAGTATAGTATCCTTCTGGAAAGATAGATTTAGGCTCTTTTTCATTATGGCATCTTAAAGCACATTGAGCAAAAGTAAATACTGGCTTATAATCAAACTTTGAAAGACAGCTATAGGCCTTTATAATCACATTTACTTGGCAGTAAATACCCCATGTCACTTGACATTAAAGGCAGCAGATGACTGGGAGCTGGCTGTAATAATCTGTTACTCCTTAAGACTGAGCAGACTGGTCATCACAACCTCAGTCACTTTTGATGAGTGAGGGCAGATTTACTGTAATCCGATTACTTAAATCGGTTTGGTAGAAACTAGAAAGTAAGCTTATTAAATGCGGCCACAAACACACAAGGCTGAGCGTTTTCACTCGTGAGGTCAACCTAAAACTCATATTACAGAGTATAAGGCTGAAAAGGGCCGGTTTTCACTGCAAGTCAAACGAGGACTTACAGTAGTTGGGACAGACGCGGACAGAAAACATAGGTAACGTTAGGCTAACAGTTTTGAAAGCATTGATGGACTGAAGGAGGTTTGACTGCTTCTCGTGCAAAAATAGGACTCAGCCTACGTGAGACATGTATTTCACAGATACTCAAACTAACATTCAAATGCGACAGGGAAAAGGTTTAGGTTAGGTTAGGATAGGTTTCACAAATAGAGAGATAAATGAAACCACCTCCTAGCATAGGAACAAGTGGGGAGAGTCCTCAAACCCGTGTCCCTCCGCACCTGCTACAATGTCATCATAATATCATGCAAAACTTTCTATCAGAGATGTTCACTTTAATTAGACTGACAAAGGATCATTTACCTCTTCAGCAGATAGCGCAGATTCCTTTTAGGAGGCAAAAAATAATCCCTTTCTCTGATTTTAACATGTAAAGTCTGTCGGTGGTTCACTCGGTGCGCCTCTAACGTGACTCACTACCTCTCGATGTAAAACTAGCCAATGTGCCGAAATCCGTTGGTCCTTCCCTTTGTCATTTAAAATACCGGCCCGTTCCGAGGCGGAAAAGACGAAAAGTAAACGAGTAAAAGTTAGATGCAGAAAATGCGGGTTAAAATCTGAAGAGTCAGCCCTGTATGTGTCCAGAAAACTTATTCGAATCCTTTGCCGGGTGGCTGAATGGCTTGGTGGAAACAAAGCTGCAGCTCAGAGTGAAGTTAGAAAGAATATCAAGATACTTCCGGTGCTGTTTTCAAAATAAAGGCCCGTGTTGGTTAAGTAGGCTACATTTTATGAACAAACTGCAGGTCCATTATGCCAAAATAGCTATTCTTTGACTGTTCGGGCCTATACTGGACTGTATAGACATGAAATGCAAAGGCATCAAAATTAAAATACATCCTCGAGGGGGCCTGTACAACACAATAGGTTTCAACAATTAGTTGAAAAAGCATGTTGTGACACTTCTGCTTGCCTGGATAGTAGCAAGTGTCAGGAAAAACAGGAGAGATGGGGAAAGACATGAAAAAAGCCATAGGCCTGATGCAAACCACATGTGTAATGTTCTATGTTGCTTAGCTACCCCAAAAACACATTAAATGTTGGCATTTTTCTAGTTATAGACAATAAACTCTTAATTGTAAATGTCCCCATAATGTGACAATGGCCAATTTCTGACTGTTCAGGTCACCTAGCATTTGCTTTTCTTGATAAATGGGAGTATGACACCAAATTGAGCTCGCTTTTGCTTTGTCTTTGTTGAGCTCGTTGATATACATTGTAAACTCCTCTCACTGAATGACATAATAAAAAAACTTGTACTTTGCCCGGTAGTATATACTGTATGCTGTCAAACTAAAAAACATTAAAACCACAAACACCAATGCAATGCAATGACCTGGGACTAAAGGTTAGAAAAGCTCCAGTTTGAATGCTGGCATCAGCTGTGTAACTCGGTAAGTAATGTTCTTTAAAAACAAATGCTTGATGAAAGTATTCTACTCTTTCAATCTGGGTGTCAACAGAGCAGTTAGCAGGAGCCCTTGCAATTAATTTGAAATTGTTTTTTCTTTGCATTGATTTATTTATACAGTTGAGTGTTGCAATGAGTAAATGTTCGGGGAAAAACATTATTTTAAAAAGGGAGTTTATTTTCTTACTTTTATTTTGGAGGTAAAGTGCGGCAACAGGAAATGTTATTATTGTCCACTTTAGGTAACTTCATATAGGTTGTAAAGTTGGACCACTGAGAGGATTTCCTCTCCTACTGTGTTTTATGCTGTGCTCACTCTCTCTCTCTCTCTCTCTCTCTCTCTCTCTCTCTCTCTCTCTCTCTCTCTCTCTCTCTCTCTCCCTCTCTCCATCTCACTCAACCAGATAGGATTTAACTTTATAGAAACGGTAGCCCTACTCTTTATTTTCTGTTCCTTTCTTACATATTACATTGGCCTTTTTTTAGTTTTACTGTTTTATTTTATGATTGAGATTTTTTTTAGGGTAGCCTGTTTTTAGTGCTAAATTTGTAAAGAAATAATAACAAAATGGACACTGTAAGAGAGAAAGAATGCTAAGAACAAAATAAATTACTTTTACCATTAGTTGTTAAAACGGCATCCATGCTCTTCGTCCCCATGAACGTCACATTTCTGCACCTCGACTATCATAGAGAATTCCGACTTTCCCTTTCTTATTCAACACTTTGCTGGGTCGTTCATGTGGGCTCAACTCGTGTCCTACAGGTCACACTCGGTGCATGACGTCATTCTACTCTCAGCTGGAGTGTGTGTGTGTGTGTGTGTGTGTGTGTGTGTGTGTGTGTGAGACATTGAAGAAACAACAGTGGGCTCTAAAGATATTTAGAACACTGGAAATGGTGCGATTTTTTTTTGGGGGGGGAAAGTAAACAACTTGATTGATATCAACGCAATCCAGTTTAGAAAAAAGTGAAAGTTAAAGAGGATTTGACTGTAAAAGGGAAAATAAGAATGAAGATTAGTTGGACACCAAGACAAGTTAAATTGTATTCTTACTACTGGGTGTAAGATAGGAAATAATTGTTTTGTTTAATTTGTTTGATTCAATGGTAGAAAAAATGGTATTTCATAGCTAACAGCACCAAGGTTATCTCCTCCACAAATAACCTCATGCACCATGCCACATCCATTTAAACACAAGCCAAATAACCTACAGTTTAATTTAAAAAAGGGTTTAGATTGGAAATCCCATACTTATTTTTGAGAAAGTTTGTAAAAAGTTGACAAGAGACCACTTTGTAGTTGATACCAGTTGAATAAACTTACCTTTCTTTGCCATTTCAAGGAGGCGATGTCAAGTCTCAGATCATAATGATGAATTCAATCTAGTCACCATTTATATCAGTAACAGCAGTTCATCTGGAACAGGTCCTAGTCTCTCTCTTCACATGACTGAGGTCATGGTCTTCAGACGCACCAGTTCACTAGGTGTCACTAGATCACACTCTGTACCTGCCTGGCTCTGATCATTACACTGTAAGGTAATGAAGAACTGTCTGTCTAAAGTCTATGACAGTAATAGAACTATTCAAATTTGGTGTCATTTATTTGATCATCTACTCCAGCGTGAGGAGGTGAGGTAAATATCTACACTACATGGGACAACAACCCAGCATAAACCCTATATATGCAGAGTTTTGTAGAAAGATTTGCAATCCCCAAAGAGAATGCCAATAAATGCATGTATAGCAGAAATAGACTTAATAAACTACAAACTTTATTTTGTCCTACACTTTAGCTGGCTTCATGTTTGGACTTGAAGAACTTTTTTGTGCTACTTATACTAAAAAAGAATGAGACTCAAATGACCTTTTTAAAATTGTATGTGATAATGATGATGAAGAAGATGATGATGATTACTGTTGTTGTTTTATAGGCCTATGAGTAGTTCTCGTCCTGCACATCACATCCTGCCTGCATGCTGCCTGTTGTGTTCTGCCTAGTATCCTGGCAACGCAGGAATAACACACTTGGAGGGGGTCTGGGTAAAACCAATAAAAATAACTAAATAAAAACTAAAGTTACGCTTGATTTGGGTGTATGAGTAAACATTTCATGAATTATAATACATTTAATTTTATATAAACAACGACTTCGGTAAACATTTTTAGCCTTTTATTTTCCCCAAAAGTCCTGCCGTCCCTCTTCTAGTTGGAATAACGTGGCCCAAAACGCTTCCGGTAACAAACAGCGGCGGGTTGTTGAAGAAGAAAGTGCGAAACTAACTTGAAAGCAACTGTCACGAAAATTGCAAAGATATTTTAATGTAAGTTAAGTGTCACCGTGGCATTTACACTATTTACGTGCACCATTTCCGACACCTTACTTCTCAAATGCCGCTGTGAAATAATGCTATAACTTTAGTCGCGAACAAACTGTCAACTGTTTTGAATGGACGTTTCCCAGCTTGTTTGTGGACTTTCTCTGGAACGTTATCGTGGTCTTTAGCTTATAAGCTAGCTCAGGGTTCCCAAAGTGGGGTTACAGTTTAATTAACAGTTTAATTACAGTATTATGTTGTCCACTAGAAGGTAACTAGCACATTAAAAATATAACACTATATAAATTACTATTCTGATAGTTCTACTGGCCCCACTGTTATACAGGGAATTTTATCCAGTTAAAAGTCTTTTCTGTCAGTTTTTCCCTTCAAATCAAGGTGGGCGGAGTAAAACACAGAGAGACAGGTAACTTATCAGATGCTATTATGCATGCGTGCAGCCCATTTCACAGTTATCAGTTTTAAAACTTTTACAGCTAACCAATTTTATATGCTATAATGGTGAAAAAATGTATTCGAAATGTAAGTTCATAAATGTAAGAACTAACCATTACTTGTTTGTCAAATTTCTCTAAAAGGTCTGGTGATCTGTTGGTTGTCATTGTTTTCTATTCTGTTTCCTTTCCACAGCAGATGGAGAACTTCATCCTGTATGAGGAGCTGGGAGCAGGCAGCAGGTCTGTGGTCTACAAAGGCAGGAGGAAGGGCAGCCTCAGCTATGTAGCAATCATCTGCAGCGACAAAGCCAAGAGGCCTGAAATCACTAACCATGTAAGAGTGTGCTTCAAACTTTACATTAAGCATTATTAAGACGTCTATTACATTTATATTTTAGCAGCTATGTCAGCTTCTTCTGCACTGACAAGACCAAGAGACCTGAAATCACTGACTATTCAGCACTGGTGCAAAGTTTATAAACTGCAGATTATTAAGACTTATATTAACTTTACATTCTATTAAGTATGCTATCATCGGCAGTAACGAGACCAAAGGGCCTGAAATTACCAGCCACTGAACAGCGTGATTTACAAATTTAGCTAGCTTTTTGGGGAAACTTGTTGATTTTCCCAAATCTTTCCCAAACTATCCAAGATCACAGGGATGTAGTGCTTGTGAATTGTGTATTAGGGTGGATTTCACTTTCAAGACTTGCAATAAAGAGTACACTGATTATAATGATTTCTTGTGTCTGTCCCCTGTTAGGTCCGTCTGAGCCACGATCTGAGGCATCAGAACATCGTGTCCTTCTATGAGTGGTATGAGACCAGCAACCACCTCTGGATGGTAGTGGAGCTCTGTACAGGTCAGTCACTCCTGATAAGCACACAACATGCACCATTAGATGTAACCAGTTATGTTTGTGTTGTCTTTAAACAGTCAAACAAAACGCACTTGTTGTACTTTGAATTGAGGTGGGATCTGAAAGGTCGCTGTCTCGCTCTCTCTCCTTTTCTCTTTCTTTCTCTCATGCCTGCATTTTGTCTCTGTCTTTCTCTCTGTGTCTCTGTGTGTCTGTTAGGTGGTTCCTTGAAGGCTGTGATTGGTCAGGATGGCTGTCTGTCAGAAGAGGTGGTGAGGGGATTTGGGTGGGACTTAGTGAGAGGACTGAAACACATCCATGAATCAGGAATCGTCTTCTCTGACCTCACCCCTGCCAAGGTTTGTGTGTGTGCTCATGCGTGTAAGTGGGTGTGTATGTGTGTAGCAAAAAAAGTGCATTCTATTCTATTCTATTCTATTCAGTTAGCTGCTTGCTGCTGGTGACACCTTGAGCAAGAAACAGAGTTTGGCCATCATAGTTTTGAGTGGCAGCCATTTTGGCTTTGCAGTCATACTCCATGCCCTTTGCTATGTAACTGCTGATTCCAGGCCAGCTGGCAGCAACATGGTGTCCATAGTGCAGCCTAGCCAAACTATCTGGACCATCTGGATAAGACATTATCCCAGAGGATCATTTCATATGTAGACGACTATAGAGACAGCTTCTTTAGCGACTGTTGGACAAGCACCAACCATGTGAGGTGGATCACCTATTTTGAGACTGTTTTCTGTTTGTATTGAATGGTGAGTGAGTAGAACTGTACTAGAGGGAACACCAGGCAACTAGCTAACTAAAGGCAGAAATATGCCCAAACAGTATTATTATTTAATATATATAATTATGAATAGATTAGAAAAATCATGATAGAATAATTGCAGTTTTGTGTGACTGTTTGATGGATGACAGAAATGTCATGTAATCAAAACGCACACATAGAATGAAGGACTCAACTAGTGCTTCTAAAGTGCTCCACCTTGACTTCTCACTTTCAAAACTTCTATGCTCTTCCTATGCTAACAGACTGCTCCCCTAACAAAATTGCATTCTATTCCTTTCCACTCTATTCTATTTGATCTTGATCCTGCGCAATTTGAATGATATGAATACTGTGACGTTTTTCTCTCCCCTAGATCCTATTGGACGGTCGTGGCATTCTGAAGTTGAGTAACTTCTGTCTGTCCAAGGCAGAGGGAGAGACACTGGAGGAGTTCTTCACCTTGCTCTCTACATCTGAGGAGGCAGGGGGGGGAGGAGGAGATGGCAACTTTGAGAGCAACAACATTAGGAACAGATTACAAGGTCAGATGAACATCTTCTAAGTGTCCAAATAAGTAGATGTGTAGAAGCTCCAAAGGGTGCCAGGCTTTTCTTGTTTCATTTTTGCCCAGGCTCTATTCTGTTTCCCCCCCGCACAATAAAAGCTCTTTGTTGTTGTTCAGCGGTGAACAGCTTCTTATGTGTTGTATTGGTCATTGTACAACCACACTGCTCCTGATCACATTGGGAACTGAAATAATATCACCGCAAACATGCTACATCCTGTGGAGGAAGTGCATGATAACTAAAACTGATGTGGACCGTCAGTGTTCTTTAAAATGATTTTTTTCCTCAAGCCAAACTGGTTTCTTGGGCAGAAATTTCTCCAGCATTGACAAAAAATGTGTATGGGGACAGGGATCATATGCACAATTTTGCTAAAAGTGATTGCCCTAATCCATTTTTTTTGTTCATGATGAATAATACGCAAGACACACAAAATGCCCCCTTCCTCCACCCTATTTGTATTTCTGGTATCTAAGATTATTTGCTCCTACCTGTTTAATACTTGATCAAACAATCTTTTTGTACTCTTCCTCTGTCATTCCCTCTCTCAATCTCTCAATCTCCCAATCTGTGTGTGTGTGTGTGTGTGTGTGTGTGTGTGTATTACCAGGCTGTCCAGTCTACAGTGCTCCAGAGGTTTTGCAGGGAGCAGAGACCAGCACCAGCTCTGATCTGTGGGCTCTAGGATGTGTGCTTTACTACATGTACACGGGTACCACTCCCTCCCTCCTGCTCACACACACACACACACACACACACACACACACACACACAGAGAAACACACAACACAAGTAGGCAAGAGTCTGAGTTATCTCACCAGCCTTATATCATTGTGCTCTCGCTATAGACCATAACAATGAACATGAATGTATTTAATACTTATTTCTCCCTACTAATTTTTCTATTGAACTCTGTGGGGAAATCTGTAATGAGAAAGCTAAGCTCCGTATCAGGAGCATGTTGATAAGAGGCTGGTTTTATAATTCAGATTATTTTAAATACCAAGTGACAAAGTCAGATTAATTCACAGCTGAATCCTAAAAAAACAGTGAACTGCAAAAATGCTGGGAAAATAGCCTGGCAATAAGATACTGACAGCTACACTGACCTCAATATACTATACTATACTGTACTATACTGCAATGTACTGTACTGTAAACCTAAACCTAAAGTGTTTTTTTTTTCTATTGCAGGTAAACCTCCGTTCTATTCTGATAGCTACACTGAACTGACTAAGATGATTTTACACCAGGAACCACCACCTCCCAGACAGACAGGTAGACGTCCACACACACACACACACACCAGATGTGTTGCTAGTCAAGAACGTTCATGTACATCAGCAAACATACTAGGAATGTAGTGCACAGTGGTTGTTATAGAATAGTGTTATTTTGTGTTTTTCATGAATAAAGTTGTATTCTACTGTGTTGTCTGTTCCAGTGTCTTCACCCAGTCCTCCCAGTGTGGAGTTGGAGAGTCTTCTAAAAGGCCTGCTCAACAAAAACCCTGATAAGAGGTCAGGCCCATAGAGAACACATCATCCTACTACTGCTATTCATAATGTCACCATAATACTTTAGTATCAGGCCTTTAGTTTGCTGAAAGGGCCACTGACCACATGACCTTACTTGAGATCCTATATGGAATATGTTGTTCTACTATCATTAATTGTGATATGACATAGTATTTTAGTCGATAATGTTTAGTCAGCCTGACCACAGCTGATCAAATATCCATAGACAGCTAGAGAGAATGTTTTCTAATGCTTGTTGTCCTTTATGTTCTTTAGGATGGACTGGCCAGAGTTGCTGGCCCACCCCTTCTGGACACAACTACTGAATGAGGAAGAAGAGGAGGAGGAGGAGGAGGAAGAAGAGGATGAGGAGGAAGGAAATGGCGATGAGGGAAATTGTTCAGCCAGCTCGAGGTATGTCGGCTGTCCTATTCTTTCTCTTGATTGCACAGCTCTCATCTAGAGTCATTTTGTTGCGGCCATTTTGCAGCACCAGTTTTCCTTTATGAAAGAGTACTTATATGCACATCAACGGTGGGTGCTGGGCTGAGTGAAAATCATTGGGGAAGCAAAATGGCACAACTACAAGCAACCTACTCTAGCCTCCGTTTCTGTTGCTGCTGCTTCTGTCCACAACTAATCCTAGAGTTGTCCCAGAATGGACTTATGTTACAAAATTCAAGCCCAGTTCAGCCACATGTAATCATAGGTGAAAATCGCAAAGCATAGTTGAAAATTTGGCTAATACGGCAACTGTGGTGCCTCATTCGGAAATCTTGTAGAAGGACCCGTGTCTGCTGAGCACTTTTTTTTTTAGCTAGCAGTCCTCAGCAGATACTTGGGGGAAGCGCCAGTTGTGGCTCCGACTGTTATCATGAGATTGCTGAAATAACTACAGCATGAACACCTAGTGATCTGAGCGCTACAGACAGGCTCTGCTCTCCGATCGTTAATAACTAAGAAGGTAGTGCTATAAAGAGAGGTCTTTAGCGGGCACAATGGCTGTGTAACCACTTAGTTATGATACTGAGTTATGGATACATTCTAGCTGTTCCTACTGGCAGCTTGTTGTTCTTTCTACCCATTGTAAAGCCTTGCTACAAAGAATTGGACTGACTTTTTAATATTGGTACTAGGCCAAAGCAGGCACCGCTAACCCCAGCACACAATGAACTCAGAGCTGAAGAATGCACACACTGCTCTCATGTTATCGTGTACACACAAACACACACACACACAAACACACACACACACACACACACACACACACACACACACACACACACACACAGACACATACAAACAGCAAATAGACCAATGATAGGATATAAGCACATGTCTCAAGCAGGCAGACAACTGGCATTGTTCAGTAAAACCTTTCTGTTCACCTGTATTGACCTCTGATGGAAATACATGACACAAAACACTCCAAACGTGATAGGTTTCAAATGGTGGGTGCTTGCCCAACAGGTCACTAACGAGCAGACGTCTATATATGAAATGGTCATTCCTATAACCCTATCCAGATGGTCCAGATAGTTTGGCCAGGCTGTACTATAGACGCCTGGCCAGCTGGCCTGGAATCACCAGTTACATAGTAACGGCCATGGAGCAAGATTGTGGAGCCAAAATGGCTGCCATTGAAAACTGCAACAGCCAAACTGTCTATATCTCCTTGTGTTTCCAGCAGCCAGATAGCTCATGATGATGGACTGCAATTTGGAGTCTATTTTCTCTTTGGTTGAGTAAGTGTACATTTTGGGGCAGTGAAGTGACGTCTTTTCTACTATTGACTAGTATAATCAGTCAATACAATCATGTAATGTAGATTTAATATCAGAAGATTAGTCTGTCACCATCTATAGACTATCATCTTTTGATTTTGGGTGTTTATTGGCTTCATTGTTTAGCACATTAAACAATGGCTCCAGCAAAAGACCTTCAGCAACTTCAGCTCACTGTCCAAATACTTGACAGTGATACTCTAACTAGATATGTCAGAATACTCTCAAAAATTTGACCCACTTCAGATGTGTGGTGCTCAATTTAATCTGCCAGAAGCCTGCCAGTCAACATAAAAACTGCTTCTAATGCGTGTGTGTATGTGTGTGTGTGTGTGTGTGTGTGTGTGTTCCAGTGGCCTCTACAGACTCACAGGCACCCCTGACCCATCCGCTTTAGAAGTGAAGACTGACAAACTGACCGACAGCCAACCGGCCAACAGACAGCCAGCCCACAGAACATCCAAGAAATTGATCTCATCACAGACAAGACCCTCAACAACTGACAGACCATCTGACAGAATGAGTGATAGCCAACAAGCTGACAGACACACACCCTGTGGAGCTTCCAAGAACAGCCAGGGCTCAGAGAGGGAGGCAGGGGGAGAGAGACACACACCGCAGCCCAATAAGTCATTCACACTAGGTAACCCCTTCCCTGGTGTGTGTGTGTGTGTGTGTGTGTGTGTGTGTGTGTGTGTTGGGGTTAGACATGGTCGTTTGGCACAAACCACAGCACAGACGTGTGGTACGTGCGTAGTGCCCCTATGAACATGCCTCTGTAATTCTGTAACATGATGTGCGGTTTATACCGGTATTGAGTGTCTGTACGTGTCTGTGTGAACTTGGGTGGGGCATGTGTGTGGGGGGTGCGGGGGTTAATATGAAAGCCTGTTGAACGGACATGGTAAGTTATACCACTGATACACTGCGACTGGATTGAATCCCTGAAACTGATGGGAAAATCTGGGTGGAAAAATGGAATGAATAATGCTTTGCCCTCCCTCAACAGCCACTGTCGCTGTGCTCCTGAGCAAGGCTCTTTCCCAACAGTAGACAGAATGTGTAAGCTGGGCATTGCTGAAAAAGCACAGGCACGCTCAGCAAATGTTCCCTGCATGAACTAAGGAAATGTGTAGTGGAGTATTATTTTTCCTCTTATTTTTATTACCATTTACTTCTCTAGCTCCTTTGTTCTGTTTTCTTCCACAGTATTGGTGTGTGGTTTTCTTTTTCTCCTCAACTGCAAATTTTTTAATGTTTGTACTTGCCTTATCATATCTATATGTTCCTATTGTGCAAGTGATGCCCCATTCCTGATAACATGTGCACCCCCTCTTTTACTTATGAGGCACGTCTTTCAGACATTTGTCATAATATAGACCAGGAAAAATGATTTAGTAGCTTGTGTGTTTTCCTCCTCCAGATAGTGTATCAGAGCTCAGACCAAAGAGTGGTGTGGATAAGGACAACACTGAGGCCATTTTCCTGCTCAGGTACAGTACATTCAGCTTAGGCTTCAGAACTACCTGCCAAAACAAAAAATTCTACAGGAAACACAGAGATACCTATCAGGTCTTGATATCACCTTATGCCTATATATTCCATACTCAATAAGTGCATACAATTTTAGCTCGGGTGGCCGCAGTGGGAAACAAACCCCTAACCATGGCAGTGTTGGTACCCATTGAGCTATATGGGACCACCATATTGTATAACTGAGTCAGGGAGCCATGATCCAAATCAACAATTCATTTTAATATTCTCTTCCTGTTGTTCATAACTCCACTAGCTCCCGTGCCACTTCAAGGAGGAGCTGCAGTATCCCAGACTCTCCCAACCAGACTCCTACACCTCAGGTTGCTGCCACACTATACTCTGAAACCTGCAACAACATGTACCCAGCAGTCAGGAGAGATTAATACTATTAAATGATACATGGGTAACTTTTGGAGGCAACCTACATAACATGGATGGTGTTGCCTCCAGCAGTAATTGGCAACTTGGACAGAGTCAATGTGTGTAATACAATGGGCTGACTCTAGTCCTCGGGCCCCAGAGTACTGCTGGCTTTCTGTACCAAAATCAGTCCCTATTAGAATGAAAACCAGCAGTACTCTGGGTCCCAAGGACCAGAGTTGGGAACCACTGGGCTGTAAGGAATACATGGTGTTGGTTATACAGTAGTTGTTGATTCAGTTGTTACTCCAGAATGTTGCTTGTGTAATATGGAGCCACATCTCCTCAGCCAAGGCCAGAAATATTTTCAGATACATGTTTTAATTAGTTTTTTATTAGAAACTCTCCCACAATTGACAAATCATTCCTGTTGGCATGAGGATGGAAAAAATGACACAAATGTTTGGAGGAAACCAAAAACAGGCACAGTTCTTTTACTGAAATTTAAATGGCTTCACAGGAATTATTTATTGATTTGTGAAAATTGCAGTAAACTTTATTTGCATATGAAGATTGATTTTGCAAAATACAAGAATGCATTGCATTAGCAAATTTCTGTCAGTTCCAGCTGTCCCGTGAGTCTCTGCTGTCCTCTGCTGGTTTACCTGGCAAATACCACTTCACTCTGTTGGCAGCAAGGCGTCTCCTGCTGCTGCATGGTGTTGACTCGACTCTTCTCTTCTCTTCTCTTCTCCTCCCCTCCTAGTCTAGTATGTGTCCTGGTTCTGACATCACATCCTGTGTGAAAGCTCTTCTGTACACTGACTCTGACCTGACTGTCACCCCAATCATGGACAACCCCAAGGTACACACACAATCATTCATCACCGTTTTGTGCTATATATATTACACAATAATACACCAGACCTGTGCAAAAATAGATTTCAGTATGTTTTCAGATATTTTAAATACTTTGTGTTTAACCTGTAAAGAGTCTCAGCGTGTTGCTTTGTAAGATATGATCAATCAGGAGCTTCTGTTTTTCATGTCGAAGCATTCAGCTTATGTTTAGGTCTGTAATAACATTGTATAGCTAACCAGCAAGATTATTTTTGCACAAGTAATGGTAACAAAGAAATAGAACAATGGGGATGTCTCTAGCAGTGACGAGGGTTTCACAGTTTTGTTTACATAATGAATAGACTTTGGTTGCATGCTGAATTAAACCAAATGGTCACTAGGAAGGAAAGGAAATGGCTGCAGATGAGAGCTGTGATATGAAGCTGAGGCAGCGCACACTGTGGTTCACTGTGTGGTGGTCTCCTTCTGTTTGAACAGATTCTGAAGAGCCCTCCTGTCCGATTTGACCCTAAAACCCTCTGTGTACCTGCATATTCAGGTACTTTGGTCTGTGTCTTTTCGGATGGTACATTGTGATCTCCATCTCTTCTCTTTTCTTTTCACAACTTGTTTTTTGAGTCGGTATCATTTTCTGCATGTGCATGCTAATGTCAGCTGTCAGTTACAGGAAAATGGCAGCATTATAGCTACAAGCTTTCTAAAGGACATTTAAGTTATATGGATTTAGCTTGAGGCTGATTTTTAATCCTCCTCTCCTCTCCTCCTCTCCTCTCCTCTCCTCTCCTCTCCTCTCCTCTCCTCTCCTCTCCTCTCCTCTCCTCTCCTCTCCTCTCCTCCAGTTGACAAGCTCCAGTCTCTGAGTGATGAGGAGTGGAGTGTCTTCCTCCTGCAGCTCTGTTCATCCCTAGAGGGACAGAGCTCCTCCTCTGCTCCTCTCTCCTCCTCCACTGCTCCTCCTCCCTCCACAGTGTCCCGCTCCAGGCTCAACCTGCTGTGCTACCTCTGCTGTGTGGTTGGACATAAAGACATTGCTACCAGGCTGATTAACTCAACACTGGTAGGAAAACTCGTATTCATTAAAAGGCTCCCTGTTGAAACATTGTTGCCTCACTACTGACTTTGTTTACATAGTTAATTATACAAATGAGGACATTTTTAAAATAATAAATTCAAACAAATTATTATCTGAGCTGGAGTAACACAGGCAAAGCTTATTTTCCCATCTACGTTCAAACTCTTCAAAACCATGTGTGAAAGTTCCCAAAGTTTAGATGGTCAAATTAATTCTGGATTGTATCTCTCAACAGCAGCAGGTAGAACCATTAAAAATGGGGTATCACTGCAGGTCAGCTCAACTCCATACTAGTAGCAAAAAGGGTGATAAAATCAACAGGGTGGAATAGTCTTTGTATATAAAGCCAACAGGGTGGAATAGTGAGTAAGGAGACCGTCCTTCAGCTTCCCAGGTTAAAGCCCCAGTGTCAGCAAACATCTGCTCTGCTGAAGTGTCCTTGAGCAGGATACTGAATCCCTTCCAGCTGCAGTGATGCTGCTCAGACCCTGCACTCTGACATCCTTATGGAGAGGAGCAAACCAAAACAGAATTCCCCTGTTTTCTTTTACTTGTTTTGACCAGGCACTTATCACATGATGTGGATAAAGTGTGCACATTTGCCCTTAAGCTACCCTATAAACATTTGTATTGTTAGCATTTCCCAGTTTACGTCTAGCGCTGCCCACTGGTTTGAATGAGAAATGTCAGCAATGCTAACGTGTTTAACAAGTTTAATTTTTGAGCAACATACTAAACTGGAGTTGTCAAAGATGACTGTTAATAGAGCTGAATTTCTCTAGAGATGTTCAGGTCCAGTAACAAGGACTTCTCTTTTGTCTGAGTTTGGGACACTGATTGCCTGATATCAGCTATAGTAACAGTCACTAACTGAAATTGTTCATCTTAACTGAGAGCTAACAGATGTGTTTGTCCATGTTGTGTAAATGTGTTTGTCCTTATTGTTTAGATCTGTTTGTTCATATGGAGACCTAGTTGTTAATGTTAGCTGGATTAAACCAATGAACAACTGCAGGACAGCTGAGTATATTTACCATGCTAATGCCGGCCACTGGTCAGGATGAACATATCAAATACTGGACATGCATATCATACCATTGTAGCTGTCAGGCTCATATCAAGGCGGATGGTATGTCTGTTGTTAGCACTACTTATGAAGTGCATCCCTCTGGCATCTATGGATTTCAGAGAAAATGTGAGTGGAAACTGCAGTTTGCCTCCTAACCATTTACCTTCTTGAATTTTAACAAACCACCCACTATATAACAGGTATATAGTCGTATACCATATGCATACTTGTTGCTGGTATGCATGTTCACATACTGACCTCATGTGGCCAATATAGAAGCTAGGCCACATAGCTACCATATCACTGGAACAGGGACACCACTGAGGGACAACTGCTGATCTTAAAGACACAATCCAAAATGTATTTGGCCATCTAAATTTTGGTTATATTCACATATGGTTTTGATGAGTGTGACTTGTGGATGGAAAATACTTTTTGGAACTTTGTTAACCCATCAGAGCTAAAATAAATATAAGTGTTTACGAACATTACAAATGTGACCAAAAACTTCACTCACAATGCATCTAAAACTAATATTCAGCTGTCACATATCGTCATTCCGAAGGGATTAGCTCTTTAATCTTGTCTTTTCTCTTTCTCTCTGTATCTGTTTCTCTTCCCCCCCTCCCTCCTCCCTCCAGCTCCCAGTGTTGACCCAGCAGTTACGTCAGGCTCCTAACTGGGATGTGTAAGTGTCTTTTCTCTCTCCGCAAACCAGGGAGCCTAATGCAAGTGTAATGCTGGTAAAAGCACGGATTTGATTCTGTTTGGGTTTTATGTTTTACTGCTGGAATTAAATATTCTTATAGTTCAAACTATGGCAGACGTAATTCACAGTTTTTTGCTCCCGCAGCCACATCTTAGACTTAGATCAAGCCAGTGGAGCCGAGATTCAGTCTTCTGTTAATACATTACCTCTGATTGGTGGAGCTGACTCCCGGCTCTTGGGACTTGCATACCTAAAATGCAACAGATGTAGCAGAAACAAGCTATAGTAGAATTGTTGTGGGACATAATTTTTCGGCCCAAATTAGGGATTCTGAATCTCTCCCCTTTCAGTCTAACATGAAAATGAATAGGGGTGTAAAATGATTGCCTTTAACTACATCCAGCACTAATATTGACTGTTTTTGCTTTTGAGGGTTCCTTTATTATGCATTTCTTCATTTGTTGAGATGGATTCTGATGGGATTTGAAGCTGCAATGACAAAAATAAGAAATCGCTAGCCATATTTAGCTTACCATTCCAGCATTTTGTTGTGACGCGAGGATAACCCAACATCCACACTATAGTTGTTGTTATATAGTTAGTTATAGTTGTTTTTTAAATTCAGTAAATTCAGTGTTTAAATACGTAATAACTTTGTCATATATTATTTTGACTTACATTATTTTTCAAGAAAAGAACAATTGGCAAACAGGATCCAAAAATCCCATTTATTTTTGCCATAGGTGAAAATTAAGAATCTGAATAGAATCCGAAAGCCCTGAAATGCACTTGAGAGGACCATGGCTGCGAGAACTTGGAAGTAGTGACAAACATTGTTTTCAGGTTGTACTTAAGGAACAAACAACAGAGGCTGCATCTAGTTTTTTGTGTAAATGAACTACAGACATTTTCTAGAGGCAGTACAGTATACAGTATATTCCAAAGTTACTGTCCTATTAACACCAGAAATAAAGCTTGGGCTGTCAAGGTTAAATTAATGGCCTGTTTGGTTTGGAGATTACAGACGTGACACACTGACTTGAAACTGACATTCTCCTTTTCCTAATAAAGTGTTTGCCTTTATCTGTTTTAGACAAGACAGTTTACAAGGCAAATAGCAATGATGACTAGAGATTTGGGTGCTTTGGAGATAAATACCAAAACTGTCACTGCTTTTTTTATGCACTTTATGAAAAAAAAAATGTGTCCTTTCCAGGCGAAGCAAGGTTCTCAGAGTGATGGGTCTACTGGCTCTGCACTGCACTGAGCTCAGAGAGGACAGTCCTGTTTCTGAGGTCTGGAACACACACACACACACACACACACACACACACACACACACACTAACACACACACACACACACACACACACACATCTTTTTGTAAAAAACATCCTGTAGAAAGTCTTTGTCCCTGTGTGTTTTTTAGGTTCTACTTTTGACATTTCATTTTTCTGCATCACTGCTCATATCTGTGTATTTATGTGTGTGTGGGTGTGCATGTGTGTGTGCGTGTTATGTTAAATGTGCTTTACTAGACCATATTCAGTTCAGAGTGGCAGGGGTGACGAGAGCGAGGGATATAGAGAGTGGGGATGAGATTCCACAAAGGCTGTGATTCAAACCTGAGTTATGTGGAGTGCATGGAGTGCACCCGGGTCTGCTGAGCCATCAGGTTAGCCCTGTGCCATCTTTATGATCAAACTGCTGCAGAGCCATAAAAGTCTGAATGAGCTGCAGCATTACAAGCAGATTGTACAGACCACAGTTATCTATCTCTGTGTCCATTCAGCAGTGCTTGGTCTCCGCAAGAACAACACTACCATGGATAGAGAATACAGAAAATTAACAAAACATTCTAATTAAGTTCAATTTTCCCCCAAAACACAAATGAGTACAGAGGTCAATAGGTAGAATCATATTTAAGTATCCCAATAAGAGCAGTTTAATCTGCTCTAGAACCAAAAATTGGACTAGAATTGGGGTGGAGGCCAAAACCTACATTACCGCCAACCACCAGTGATACAAAATATTGTTATTGAAACACTTATAGCACTGCAAAAATGCAGTACCAGTCTCTACCAAGAGATGGCAGTAGATACCAGCAGGAGTTCAGCCTCTAGGCCAATCACAGTGAATACACCTTCGAGACAGAATACATCTGAGGAGTTTGATTGATAATGTCCTTGAAATGTGGCAAAGCGATTTCCTGAAAGGAATGGGACTATTACTGTGCCTGTCAACACATTTATTGAGGTGCAGCCATCCACAGTTAGAGAGCTGTAACACACCATAGAATTAGACCGGATAGAATGGACTCGTCCCAGTGGCTCATTGTCATCTAATTCGGGTCACTTAAGATGGCCTTCCGTAGAATTTTAATGATGTTGTCATGGAAATGAGCATTGTTTCATGTGTGACGGTACATGAGACTCAGGAAGTTGGAAAATTTTAACACAACTTCCTCAGGAATGACGCCTTTTGCCACACAAACACATTGGGTCTCTGTGTCTCAGGCACCAAATTAATGGTCATTTCCATGGCAGCATTATTCAGGAATGTGATTTTTCAGTTTTTGGTCTGGGCTGCAGACACAGCATCATACATTGTCCTGGGGTTTAACATATTGCCAGTTAAACATTTTGTAGTATGCATGCCTGGAGGCGTGGCCAGAATGACCCAGCCATCACTATAGACACACCTAGTCTTGTTTTTCAGTATAATAGGTATTTTAGATAAAACTTCAATGATTTGGCTGTAGCAGGAAATTATAATAAGATACAGCAATATATAGCAAAATGGTGGTTATAAATATGCAACCGACAAGGTCAACACCAAAATATGTTAGTAATTAATATGTTAATAAGTTAGAATGTGTGAATGAGAAGTGTTGGAAAATGTACGGATTCCAGCATTATTAGGGTGTGTAAAATAGTAATAGTAGAACTTATCACACAACGAAAGAACAAGTGGATAATATGTATTATTCTTCCTTTACTTTAGTAAGTCCTAATGCTGTTATTTTGTAACCCTATTTCTAACCCAAGCCTAATAATGCTGCAGTCCAGATCTGTCAATTTCTAAACTCTAATGAACAGTGATTTCTGTTTGGAAGTTACCCCTGCTTTGGAGCATTCCTTATCACATCCCTGATAATTAAAAGTTCTATGAAATCCATCTTATAATATATAGAAAATCTGCCCTATAACAGAATTCATCAAGAGTGTTGACATGAATGGGAATACCTGTCCTAGCACACACAGTACCAGTTTGTACCAGCAGGTGGCATTATAAAACTACAAGACAACAAGAAGAAGCCTTCGTCAGCCTCAGAGATTGATTTAATAGAATAATACAACACACACCCCAACACAGACGCACGCGGGCACACACACACACACACACACACACACACACACACACACACACACAGCCCCAGCCCCCCAAATGTTTTTATTTTTCTTCTGAACTGAAGTTGTCAAAGTCCTTTCTTTGCTGTTGGGTTGTTTTTGTCCCAATCATTTGTTTTCTTTGAATTATAGCTTCATTAAATAGGTTCTATAAGCCTGATGTTTGTTCCTAAACATTGTTATATGGTTGTAAATTGGTTATTATAGCTCTGGTGGTAACCAGGTAGCTAGTTACAGATCTTTATCCACTTTATCCACAGATCCACTTTGAGGAAATGTTTTTCAGCGGTTACACATGCGCTGATGACTATTTACTAAGAGCCATAATACCATAGAGGGCCTTCTTTGCTTTGATTACGGGCCTTTGGTAATGCCAGTGGAACCTAGCTGCACCTTGTATGTAGCTGCATCACCATTGTACCTATAATCACAGTAAAGAAGGCCCTCTAAGGTATTATGCCCTATCCTCTAGGCTGCTATTGCTACAGTAAAAGTCATCACACCGGTGAAGTTACCACTTATACCTCTCTAAAAGCCACAGGAGAACCCTGTTATACACACTACAACTAACAAACAACTTACACACACACATAAACACCATATGCACAGCACACATGCACTTGTGACACGCACACACACACTCACACACAGATTGGGAATCCGTACACTTACTGACTCAAGAAACACACGCTCACACATACACACACACACACACACACACAGAGTGGGTGCTGAACTAATTCAATGTAAAAGCAGGTTTGTATGGAGGTGAGATCAGGAGCCTCTCTCCCTCCTTTGATCCTTTCATCCTGAAAAGGACTCAACACTTGCCCTTTTTCCTCTCCCTCTCTTCTCTACCTTCTCTCTCTTTCTACCTCTCTCTTCCAGACAACACCCATTCATTTTCAATGAATTCGATTCCAGCTGGTCCTGAGCCCACATCCGCTCCCTTTCCTGGTTTGTCTTTCTCTCCTCTCGCTTTCTCCACTTGTTCTGACACTTTTCCTGCCGCCGAGTCGTCACGGCGATTTACAAAATGGCCGACCGCGGTGTAGCGGTGTGTTTTTCGGTGCGCCCGTTGTTAAAGACAAATGGCGGAACAATTTTTTTTTTCCGCCGTTCTCCCCACCTCCCTGCAGCTAGCATAGGGTGACAAATTCTAAGGGAAAGGAAAAGGCTGTGTGTGTGTGTGTGTGTGTGTGTGTGTGTGTGTGTGTGTCCGTCTATAGGCTCACCAGGGGTGCTGTGTGTGTGTGCATGTGCTTTTTTGTGTACGCAGACTTGTTTGTGTGTGCGCTCAGCAGGGGTTTTGTGTGTGTAGCTTTCTCTATGTGTGTCTGTGTGGTTCCGTTTCCCTATGTGTGTATGTGTGTCTGTGCGCTCAGCAAATGTTCTGTGTGTGTGTGCATGTGTGTGTGTGTGTATTCTTATGTCATAGTGTTTCTGACAGAAGACCAGTATGGCAGCGCGTGCTTGCATTTTTCTGTGTGTCTCTGTATGTGTTTCTGTGTGTGTGTGTGTGTGTGTGTGTGTGTGTGTGTGTGTGTTTTCTCAGCAGGGGTTCTCCTGCTGCAGTCCTGCTGATTGGAGTGTCAGGGCTGGGCTTAGTTACCATGGCAACCGCTATGGGCTTCGATTACCCCCCCTCCCGTCTCTCTCTCTCTCTCTGTCTCTCTCTCTCTCTCTCTCTCTCTCTCTCTGTCTCTGTCTTGCTGCTTTCTCTCTCTCCCTGTCTGTCTTTGTCCCTCACTATCTCTCTGCCTCTCCTCAATAAACTGAGAATAAAATGTTCTGGGTTAATGTTACTAACGCAAGCTGGCTGCTTTCCTTATGCGACTTAGGGAAGCTGTGCTTTCAAAACCAAATAGATATCGTTTTCCTCTTCACTTATCATCGCTTATAAAGTTTTCTGTGGCTTTTACAGGGGTTTAGGCGGCAAAGCTGCCAGTGTGCTGGGTTTTTCATGGGGATGTTTTCTAAGAGCACACAGCAATCTTTAGGAACACACATAAGGCTGCTGGAGCCCAGTCGGAGGGCCTGTGCTCAGAGTAAACCTATTGGAAGCATTTGCGTATGACTCTTGCAAGGAAATGATGACAACCATTTGAGAGTAAACATCTGAAAAGTTGTTGTATAGATTCATGCATAGACTGAAAATATAGCACTATTATTCCCTGGAGTTATCCTTTGATGTGTAATTATTGCTGAGGTTATCAGTGAAAAATTACCTGCTGTGTTGATGAAGATAGACGCTCCCTGATACTACTAAGCCTGTACCAATCCACACCCCACTTCCCCTAAACTGTCACAGCTTTTTGATTTAATGGAAAAACTCTTTTAACACCATAAATCTATTTATTTTGTGCATTTGATGTTCTGAGTTACCATTTGACATATGTTTAATTTGTGCAGGGTAATAGTCAACTCTAAAGTTCAGTCTCCGGACACCTCAGTGCAAACTTATCGTGTAAATTTAGGAAGTTTAGCAACTTTAGGAGCAAAGCTGGGTTTTTGAAGATAAGGTGGTTACCTCTGACAGCAATGCTACAGTATGCTTTATATACCAGTCAGCAGAAACTAGACTATAAATATTCTAGACTAAAACTGTAAATTCATCTGCAATTCTGTTCATATAGAGATGATCCTATAATCAATAGTACTTTCTTCCTTTAAACAGCTGTCAGTCATAAGAGCTGAAATCACTGCTGTTGTACACTATGTGTGTGTGATATATGTGAATGTGTGAAGTCTACACAATATGTGTGTGTGTGTGTAACTGCATGTATGCCGCGTGCATGCGTGAAGTTTGTTCTCTGTACAAGTATATGTGTGTAGTTTATGCATGTTAAGTAGGCGCGTATGTATGTGTTTTCTGCGTGTGCATTCATGTGCATTTGTGTGATCTGAGGGAGTGCTGCTGATGCTGAGATAATGATGTGTTCTGGGAGAAATAGTCGTGAGTGAGTGTGTGTGTGTGTGTGTGTGTGTGTGTTTCCAATTCTCCCAGTGTTTCTGTTTGCTTTTCCGCTCAGTGACTCGTTGCACGGCAGCGCCTCTCAGCACCTTCTGCCTGAGAGCGTCTCCGTGACCAGTTCCAAACACACCCCGGAATATCAGCTCCCCACACAGCCATTTATGTTATTAGTGGGTTGGGGTTAGGAAGGGAGAGAGAGAGAAAGAGAGAGAGAGAGAGAAAAAAGCAAGGGGATGAAGAGGGAAAGAGACAGAAAAACATGGAGCAGTTTTTCCACAGTGCAAGTGTACCGTGCCGTGCCCACACTGGCACGGTATGGTATGATTTTATGTGTTGTGCATGATTGAGTTTGGTTCAGGTACACCGGAGGGTTGCTGTTAGGTATATTGAGTTCTGGCCCGCTCTCAAAGTGTGCTGGCGAGGACGTACGGACCTGCTCAGCATTCCAGTGGCAAACCGATACCGTACCATGCCCGCAGAAGGCTCAGCACGAGGATACCACCAGGGTACTCTCAGGGAAAGGGGGGGATATTGTGAGAGAGAAGAAGAAAAAAACAGACCGTTACCTCCTCTCACCCTGAGAGAGAGTCGAGACGGTGAGAGCGAGCGAGGGTGAGAGAAAGATGGAGGTGAGAGAGACGCAGGGGCAGAGTGAGAAAGAGGACTTGTGAGATGCATAGAGAGAAACAGAAATGAGAAGAGAGAGAGGAAAGACAAGAATAGATGGAGAGAGAAAGAAAGAAAGAAAGAAAGAGGGATGTGAGAGAGAGGGAACAGAGAGAGGGGAAAAGAGAAAGTGAGAGAGCCAGATAGAGGACTGAGGCAGAAACTTGCATCAGATCACAGAAGGGGGAAGCTGGCAGTAATGCTAATGCCAGGAAGCAGCCAGCCAGCAAGACTGTCTCTGCATATACTTAACTGTGTGTGTGTGTGTGTGTGTGTGTGTGTATTTCTGTCTGCACATGTGCTTATATGTGTGTGTGTGTGTGTGTGGATGCATGTCTGTGTGTGTGCCTACTTGACATATATGTGTTTGTACATTTAAAAGTGTAACTGTGTGCATGCATGTACAGTGTGTCTCTGTATGTTTGTGTGTGTGTGTGTGTGTGCCTATGAGTGCATGTCTGTGTGTGTTTACATTTCAGGGAGGAGTCAGTAATTCAGTGGTTTTCAATGTAGTGATTTTTGCTGCTGCCCTGGCTCTTGCTCTCCTTTTCTCCCTCTTCCCCCTCCTTTTTGTCCTCCTTTTCTCCTCCGTCTATCTTTTCTTCTTTCCCTTTTCTCATTCTCATCCCCGTATTCCTCCTCTTTCTCTCCTCTCTCTGTTGTTACTTCCTCCTTCTCTTCCTCTGTCATCTCCTTCTCCTCTTTCTCCTCTCTTTTTACCCTACCCTCTCTCCTTTTCTTCTCTCTCTTTCTCTTCTATTCCTTTTCTCCCGTCAAAATGTGTTGTCCATACAGTACAGCAGTTTGTTTGGGAAGAAATAATATATGTAAAAAAAGATGCATCCCAATAACCACATTTAAAAGAATATAATGACAAGACAAACAGCTTGTGTTTCTGTACTGTTATTGCTCCAGCCATTGAATAATAATCAACAAACAGTTTTCAGTATTGTATTATAGTATTAGTATTAGTATTAGTGTGGCCTGGTGATGCTACTTAGTATTGTATAGTTGTTGAGTTAGTATGGTATTGTTTGACTGAGCTCTCATTACAGTGATTGTGTTTCTTTGTCTTCCTGGATAATGGACAGAGTCAACTTGGCTTCATCTCTTCTAGCCAGTTTGCATAACAACAATGTCTGAAATATGAAGGATACAGAGCATTGATTCGTTTTTATTAAAAAGGATTTTATGATTTTTTATAAAAACAGTTAAGCCTCCTGTAGCCTTGGGGATTGCAAGAGCGAGTGCATTGCAGCCATTTCCACAGAGAAGGGGTTTTTGAAATACAATGCTGTGATGTAAGAGTGCAGTTTTGCTCTTTGAGGCTACCTACAGCTTTCATAGAGCACCACATCAAAAAAAGGTGGATAAGGAAGAGAGTCAACAGCCATTATGAGTCTTGGGAAAGTCTGCAGTCTGTTTTTAGTTTGGAAGTCCACTACTGTCCAAGTCCATGACATGTACAGTAATGTCACCAGTGAATAGTGATGACGTTTCTCATCTTCTTGACTCGTTTATGATCATCAGACTTCCAGTTGACTAGATCTAGCTTGTGCTCCTACCTTGCATCCTAGAGTAGCTCCTTGCTAACTTAGACCACATCTGCTCTACATAGGTTTTAGCAATAAGGGAGTAAAGTAAGGCTTTGGATTACCGTCTTTCATCTTGATCACTTTTCTTCTTGTCATAAAATTCAGTTTTATAGCACATGAAGTCTGGTTAACATGTATTTATTTATTATTATTATTTTTTTTTATTTCATTTTGCAGCAACAACAAAGCAGTCTTGATAAAACTCTGACTCTATCGCCCCCTCTCTCCCTGTCTCCAGGCAGTGTCCACACTAACAGATCTGCTGAGGGATAACCTGAGGAATAGTAAAGTAAAGCAGTTCCTGCTGCCACCACTAGGGGAGCTCCTCTACCTCATCGCTTCTCAGGTAGACTGCTAGACCTCTGCATGACACAAGCCAGTAGCATGTAGAGAGATGACTGAACTAAAGGAGATACACTGATGGACCCAAACACACACTGGACAATTGGGGAGTGGACACACACACACACACACACACACACACACACACACACACACACACACACACACACAAACAGAGGAACGGCACTGATTTGAGTGGTTCAGTAGCCATTCATCAAGAGTGGGAAGGTGCAGAGATGTGAGAGGGATCATTTTATCATTTTAATAAAAAAAAAGTAGGAATGAGATCAAAGTTCATTCAATATGACTACACATTATGACCACCAGTACTTTCAAATTAATACAATGACTCAGTATGCAATACTGAAAAAATAATGTTCAAACCTGCACATCACAAAAAGACAAAAGGGGAAAACTATTGCTATTGGGTGGCCTCTTATTAATTGGATTAGGCTATTTGGCATTTTGTAGGAAACTTTTTGGAGCTATAATGGAATAGATTGTAGCCAATTTGAACATTTTAGGTTAAGGTTTAAACACTTCAGCTATTTCTCTGGATTAATTGACTCATACAGTATTATCAATGGCAACACATTACATTTTAAAAAGTGAATTTAATTGGAAAGAATTCAAAGCTGCCCTTTGTCTTTCATTCATTTCATTTGAAAAACATGTTTGCCAAGGACAGTTTATAAGAAGCACTGCACCGAATTGCTCATCAGTTGAGACTTGACGCACAATATTTCTGCACTGTGTTATCTGAAAAGAATCATCACCTTACAAATAAGAGTGGGCGTGGGATGCAGTTTTCATGTTTTTCCAGAGGGAGGTACACTGTTTCGTTCTTCCTGGCTTAAATCAAGCACACAAGCTGTTTAGAAAATGTTAAATTATTTCCATTTTATTTTACCTTACCTTTTACCTTAGTCCTTATTTACTTGAAGGATATCCAGGAATTTTTGTCAGTACCTCTGATCCCAGGAGGCACTTGAAGGTTCAATCGTTTACCTGACATCAGCGCTGAAAGACAGGCTGACACCTATCAAGAGTGGGGTCACATTGACATTCAGTTCAGTCATTTCAGAGGGTGGATTTTTAAACTTGGATAATGAAAATCTTTCATAAAAAGTAAAGTAAGTTAAGTAAATAATGTGGAATCGGTGCTCTCTTGTAGGTTAATTAGTTGAAGTGAATTGAGCACAACACTGATGTCTACCAGTGCAAGAGAGTAGATGACATTCTCTTATTACTCCACTGAGAAAGACCAATCTTCAGCGAAATGAATGAGACTGAGTGCTCTGTGATTAGGTAATGAGCTGGAGTTTCAATTTACATGTTTACTGGATTGAATTGAAAGCAAATTGACCCCGGCCCCGAAGATTACCGGGGGAAAGAGAGACGGAGGCCTCATTTGACTTCATTAGAAAAGGTGATCTTAATTTATTTTCTGGTTAACCTTGATTTATCCGGGCAGGTCGATTAAGCGCAGGATTTTTATTTACGCGACTGATGGATAACCTTAAGAAATCAATCAGTCCGCCTGATTGCACGGTCTCTCCTGAAGCCATGGAGAATGTCTTCAAAAAAATCCGCTTTCCAGCACTTGGAAAAACGTGCATTTTTCTTTCGATGCCCATGTGTTCCTGGCATCTTAAAATATATTATCAAGAGTTTGCTGAAAGCTGTGAACCGATAAAAATGTTCAGATCTCAGATAATCACCCTAGGTATGGTCCATAAAATGAATCTCCTATTCACCGTCATCACAGATTATACTAGAGCCGTGTCATTTCTAGCTGTGCATGGGAGAGTTTACAGATTCAGTGATGTAGACCGACCTGTATAAAGTCATAGAAAAGTCATGTCAATTTGTTTTGTATTCATTTTTTCCTTGAAATGTCCCTAAGTACACTGGTTGCTTTTCTGCACCGTGGGTCCGGTCAATGACAACGATTGGCTATAGTCCCTTCAAGGCTTTCTTTTTTGTTTGTGTTTGTTTTTAAATTGAGGATCGGGTCTTAAAAATCTCTCCAGTAAAACTATCTGGCCCATTTGTTGTTGTTTTCCCTCAGCGCTACAGCACTAGTCAATGACAATGATTAGCTGCGGTGCCGTCTCTATTTTCAAGATTACAGAGAGCCTAGAGCAGGGTGTCTGTTGCTAGTATATGGCAATGTCAGTGATTAGCTATAGAGGCTTCTTGGCTTTCTGTGGTACGCCTACCCATTTGTTAGGCTTTGGATTGAGGATCGGGTCTTTAAAGTCTCCAGCTAAACTGTCTGTTTGCTTTTTCCGGTCAATGGCAATGATTAGCAAGCTTTTTTAGTGCTGTGTAGGCTCCTGTGTCAGAGCCATCCTTTATTTTAAGGTTTGATTGGATGTTTTTTTCCTTCTGTTCCACTGCAGGGCAAGGCAAGGGAATGATAGTTCTAAAACCCACTTGTTTGTTTCTGGGTTTTTATTCGTGTTTGGGTTGAGGATTGAGTCTTTAAAGAGTCCCCAGGTAGACTGACAGGTTTACTGTCTGGAGGATTTTCTGGTCAGTGATCAGCTGCAGTGCTGCCGCTATTCTCAAGGTTAGATGTAGCTTACAACCTTGACAAACACTGCAGAAACTTTGCTTTGCTGTTACTTTTATGGAACTGTAGCCTGATAGTTAGTTAGGAGGTTGAAATCAAAAGGTGTCACAGTGTTCTCAGAAATTTTTATTGGCTGGGTGGGCTTCGAAAACAACAACGACCACAAGACACTAAAACTCTCCCATGAAACCAACACTAATGAAGTTCTGTGAAACAGCTTTTACATCACATGACACTAAAACTCACCCTTGAAACCAACACTAATGAAGTTCTGTGAAACAGCTTTTACATCACATGACACTAAAACTCTCCCTTGAAACCAACACTAATGAAGTTCTGTGAAACAGCTTTTACATCACATGACACTAAAACTCTCCCTTGAAACCAACACTAATGAAGTTCTCTGAAACAGCTTTTACATCACATGACACTAAAACTCTCCACTGAAAACAGTACTAATGAAACTCCTTAAGACGAGCTGGCAGCTCCTCTTGGCAGGCGGACCCAGCCTGCCTGTTTAGTAGCGGGAGAAACGATCTTATCCGAATCACGGGGAATGGCCCTTTAAGCGTCCCCAGGTAAAAATTGTCTGCTTTGCTTTTCTCTGCTTCTGCAACGCCAGTCAATGACAACGATTAGCTGTAGCCTCCAGTGCCGTCTCTATCCTCAAGGTTAGATATAGCCTGGAGCCTAGCATGGCAGAGACGGGACGGGGCACTGCTTCAGAAAGACCGAAATATTGGTTGAAATGTAATAATCATCAGTTTGTGGAATGTAAAACAGCACTGGTAGCAGAAAATATACATAAATATAATATATAAATAAATATACAGTCACTAATATACTAGAGGCTACATTGTTGAGGTGTACTTTATGTATATACCCAGAGAAAGAGGTATACATACTTTATATGTATGATCAGAGAATGATATGGAAAAATCTGCGTATATGTCCAGAGTAAGAGGTGGTTTTCTCTATATTCTCTAGGTGTTTCTCCTACTACTACAAGTTCATTAGAATTGGATTCAGTGGAGTTATTTAGTGTTACATAGTATATATTATATGTCAGAGGCCCTTCCACCCTGCAAAGAAACAATTTCTCTAGGGGAAACACTTGTATATAGTGGCACTGTTAGTTTTCATGAGTAGTAGTGCAATTATGTTAGGCCAGAGTTTGTAGCCCATTGGTGTTTTTCCTGTTTCTTGTCTCTTATGTGATGCCTATTATTTTTACTATTGTTTTACCCTCCTGTTTTTATCTGCCATTGTCGTCTTGTCTTTTGTGTACTATTTTATGAGTACGATGTTTTATTTTTATTTGACTCTTAAAAAGTTTTCTTAAAAAGCTACAAACTTTTCTTCTCCTTATAGTTATTATTATGAATATTACTATTATCTTAACAAAATAGGAGTGAGAGTTGTGGTACAAGACAGATAAGCAACATAGGAGTATAATATAAATATACAGTATTAGAAGAAGACATCACAAAGGAAAAATAGCAATAGTGTGGAGAAAAAAAAAAAAAAAGAATTGAAAAAGTTAATGAAAGCACCTTGATGTCCAGGCACGCTAATCAAGTAATCAAGATGTCATGCCTCCTCTCACTCCCTCCTCCCCTCCTCCCTGCCTGGTCCCTCTCCTGCCTTCCCCTTACTCCTCTCTACTTATCTCTCCTCCGCTCTCTCTCTCTGCCGCTCTGACTCTCTCTCTCCCACTCTACTCCTCCGCTGCCCCCCCCTCCTCCTCTCTATCCATACCCCCTCCACCACCCTCTCTCCCTCTCTCTCCCTGTGTCTCTCTATCAGGAGGAGAAGAGAGGCTCCCCAGAGGGACTGTGGTTCGTTCCCGCTGCCGCCTACACTGGCTTAATGAGGAGCCTGCGGGAAGGGGTGAGTGTCTCTGTGTATCTGTGTCTGTGTATGTCTGCGTGTGTCTGTTTTTGTGTCTGTGCCTGTGTAGCTGTGACTAAGTCTCCCTCGCTGTGTGTGTGTGTGTGTGTGTGTGTGTGTGTGTGCGTGTGTGTATGTTTGTGTGTGTGTGTGTGGCAGGGGATCCCTGTGAACAGTAATGATGAGGCAGCTGTGGGGGCCTAAAGCCTTGTTTGCCAGCTGCAAGTCAAGGGCATGCAGAGCAGTCACACACACGTACACAGACACACACACACACACACACACACACACACACACACCCCACACCCCTACCTGCATCAAACACAACCCTTTACTGCTCAGCAGCCTGACCTCAGCAGCAATTAGGACCCTCCAGACACACACAATCACTCGCACACACATACAGTAGATGGAGCAGAGACGGAGGCAGCAGTATAGGTAGTCTGCCTTTTTCTTTCTTTCTTTCTTTCTTTCTTTCTTTCTTTCTTTCTTTCTTTCTTTCTTTCATTTCTCTGCTTTTTTTTTCTTTCTCAACAACATTAATTATGCTTTCTCATTTACCTTTATCTTTCACAAACAAGGAAGCATTGGGAAAAGTCATTTTTGTGATTTGACTTTGGTTAGCATGATATCATAACAGAATGAGACATGTCTCCAGTGATAAAATGTCTCCAAAATGTGTTTAGAAATATACAGGTGACATATCAACTTTGGCTGCATGTTACTGAGGGCTAGAGATGAACCTGCTCTTACTTTAGTTTAGCCCTCTGTGCCTGTTGATGGTGTAATGTTCCTGCAATAGTTAAGTGCAAATGTTTCCCCTCTAATTCATTGTAGCCATGGTAGTTGGGAGTAATGTCCGGTGTTTTGAATCCATTGTTAGCCACAGTTTTACTCATAAAACTGTTATTATTTCAATAACTAGCCAAACTCTTCTAACATTGCCCCCGTACTTCTTTGTGTCTTGAAGTCAAGTTGTGCTACATTGTAATGTGTTTAAATATCACATTGAAATATCACATTGTGTTTCCGATGGGTGGCTCATCGGAAACACTTGATGGATGGATGGCTTGATAGACAGATACAGTAGATAGAGATAAAGAGAGATGGATGGATGGATGTTTTCTCTATCAGAGGTAGCAGGGGTCTTACTGCGGTTGCCCACCATTGCAGAATGAATATAGATGAAACTCTGGTCTGTACAGTTGTCAGCTAGTACCTACTGTTGCTTCATTACCACTGGGAGTGTAGTGGGGGGGGAGTGCAGAGCGGAGGAGGGGAGTGTGTGACAGGAGCAGAGAGAGGGGTTGAGGGGAGGAGAGAGGAGGTTGACTTATTTATCATTATTGAGCTGTGAGAGTGCGCTGACTGAAACACACACACACACACACACACACACACACACGCACACACACACAGCCTTAGGGACCAGACACTCATCCACAGACCCAACCTGCCTCCCTCTCTTCTCGCCCCCCCCTCCCCTTCGTCTCCCCTCCCTCCCTCCCTCCCTCCCTCCCTCTATCTCTCTCCACCCCGCCTCTCTTTCTCGCTCTCCCTCACTGGTTGATTTTGGATGCACAGGTATATTTGCCACTTTACAAAGCTGTCTAAATAGTTTAACTTTGTCTCAGGGGCATTATATTTCCTGTAGGCAACACGCTGGCCATACTATAGCTTGCTATGCTCCCACTTTAAATGATAGCAAGTTGCTTGAGAAGCAACTATATCATTCATATGGCATAAGTACCATGCATTTCCACAGGACAACATTTGAGGAATTAAGAAAAACACAATTTTCAGGTTGACAACTACATTAACACAATTACTTTAAACTTTACTTTTTCATGGGTTTTCACTGTTCCTAAAGCAACAGACATTGTGTTTCTGAGGTTTTTATGTGATAGCACCAATAATCCAGCATGAGTGTGTTGTAGGCCATTAGTCAACTACAGTATAGTAACAGTGGTTACTGGTCTATCTTCAGAGCTCCTCATCAGTTGCCCAATGCAACGTACAATGCAAGGTTTCCACGAATGCAACAATGGGAGAGTGTTACTGTATGTCAACAACAATTAATTGCCCACCCAGTCATAATGGTAATCGGTAGGTCACACTAGGTTAACACAATAGTAAGTGAAGCATTAACTTGAGTAAGGAAAAGTGGGAGTGTATTGGCTGTGATTTGTTTTGAATATAAAGTGCGTTTTAGCTGGAGTCAACTCTACATCTGTCTTTGGACATTTTTAAACAGCGATGTAGACTTTGTAGCATGTCAGTCCACATCATGGGGAAAGATGCTCCATGTAGACTGCAAAACTCTTCACGTTACAGCAGATCATCATATTTACACACAGCTGAAAATGGGTCGCTATGGAGTAACATGGTAATAAAGAAATATATCCATATCACTGTATATTAACAAATATATATATTAACCTATATTTTTCCCACAAAACCCCCCTTAGTTCAGAGATAGGTGACCGCTTGCATAAATTATATGGTCATCCACCAATATTGGCTCCTTGGGGACCTGATGTCACACCACACATTTACTTTCATTTTGATAGCCTAATTTAAAAACAATGTTTCCAACACATTTGGAGAGACAGCAAAGTAAAGTCAAGTATTTCATTTGGTGTACAGGGTAATACTTAACTCTGCTTGGTGAGCTGGGAGAGATAGAACAGAAAAACATACTGGAGGGGTGAGAGAGAATAATAGAGAGAGAGAGAATGACCATAAATAGGGGCAAGAAAGAGGAGAGGACAGAGAGAGAAAGCTGGAAAGAGGAGATGAGACAGAGCTACTCGGCAAAGGGAAGTTACACAGAGAGAGAGAGAGTTGGAGAGATGGGGAGGATATGGCAGGAAGTGAAAGAGAGGCAGAGAGAGAGACGTGGCTTAATTTGTGCCGGATCCAGCCAGAACAGATCTTCCAGATTTTAATCAGCTCCCTTTTTGCTGGATCTGGCGCCTCTGTCAGATATCTAACAAATACATATGACGATGTGTCAATAAATGTCATTAATGTTCATAAAAAACTGTGTCCGTTATCTTTATAGTCTTTTGCTTCCCCTTGCTCATAAACAGTAGATTTGGGTAGGGCTAGCCTATTTTTCTGGGTTACAGTTGCATTATTAATTGGATTTAAATAAGTAGCAGTAACATTCTTGGTTAAGATGATCACACTATACATGTGAGTGGCATGTGAATTAAGGAAAAGTAGGCTATGGACTTGGCAGCAAGGTAGTAAACTGGTAAAGTGTTTAAAGACAATTGAATTTGTTGTTGGTTCAGGCGGATCCTAGGAATGTCAGGGTTATTTGAGAGATTAAACAATTATTTCTGTGCCAGTCTAATGGCAGAAGTAGCTAGTAGAAATGCTATTGATGCTGTCTCAATGATACCAAAAGGAAGAGCTACAGTAACAAGATCAGTAGCAGGAAAAGAAGGAGACCTGGGAATCAGGTAGAGAGGATTGAGGGGGAGGTGAAGAAGGAAGAGAGTACAGAAGTAGGTACGGTGAAGGCGGGGTGATTTGCATGCCAGTTCAATTAAAAGTCAACTATCATTGGATTATAATGGATAAGACACAAGGCTGTGACATCCACTGTCATATACATAAGAAAAAATAACTAGAGGCCCAAAGGAAAACAGCACATGAGGACGAAGTACACATACAGCAGCATGTTCCTATCCATTCAACACATTTTATCCAAAATCCAAAGAAAATAGTTTGAGAGGATAGTTGACTGTGCTCCAAAGATCAGCCTGATGCTGGAAGAGGCCACTATTTAAAATGAAAAAAGTAAGAATTTCAAAGTTTTCTTTGTTTTTTTGGGGGAAGTCCACTGATTGTCCATGTAGGTTTCAATTGACCTTGTTTGACTGTGAAGCAGGAGGCTCCAGGACTGCTTATTTGACTGTTTTGGGCAAATAAACACAAAGTTAAGCACACATTAGGAGGTTCAGATTCCAATTTTCGACTTTATGTTGCTGCCAGTAATGCATGAAAATGTTTTTATTGAGGCAGCGTAGCCTTATGTCAAAAAAACGAAACTGTTTCTAATAATATAGGCTCTCACATTCATAATACCGTGTCAGAAATTATTTAGTTGAATATTTAGTTGAAAATAGTGAATGAATGCAATAATCAAGCACTCTCAAGCTCCTCTGTTCAGTAAGTGATTTGAAATGACCATGCCTCTCTCTGTGCTGCGCTCCTGGCAATTTTGAAATTAAAAACAGCAAGACCACTTAAAGAATGGATAGGCCCATTCTCTATTAAAAACATAAAAAGCCTGTATTCAGTTACTCTCAAATGGCACATGAGCATAAACAACGAATGTAAGCCTATAATTGGACCGTCGAAACGGTGCTTGGCCGATCACCAGTGGCCCATTTAGAACCTCTATCGGACGATTTGGGTGCATCCCTGCTTAATGTTGGTTTAATGTTCCAGCGGTGTCGACAGTATTTTGGGATTGTGTGGACGTTGTAAGTTCAGTGATGCGTGACGTGCGTGCGAGCCGTAGAAAGCCCTTACTGTAGCGCTGTCACAGAGCGCTGTTCATTGCGTGACAGTATCGAGTTACAGCACCGGGACGCTGTCTAATGCGCTCCAGGCACTATTGTTTTGATGCGTTCTGTGACCCGCCGGATCACCCGCCCCCCACCCCCACCCCCCTCCCCCTCCGCTGGTGCTGAGAGTCCTCCTGATTTACAAGTGAAGCACCGGAGAGAGAGCCAGAGAGCGCTGTACTAGGGGAACGGGTCGAGGGGCGGGGGAGCCAAAGCGAGCAAGGTAGTTGGAGAGGGGGATGGTGCGGAGTGACAGAGAGGAAGAGAGAGAGGGATCGTTGTACCAGGAGAGGGGGGGGGGGGGGGGGGGGCAGCAGGGAGTTAGAGAGAGAGAGAGAGACAGTTGTACTTGGCAAGGGGGAGTAGATGGCATGGAGTGAAAGGCAGGTTTCCAGGCCAGACTTGAGCTGCAGGAAATTATTTATGAGCCTGAACAAGATGATGTTGCTGCTGCCAATGATGAAAGATCTGTGTGTGTGTGTGTGTGTGTGTGTGTGTGTGTGCGTGCGTGCGCGTGAGTGCAACAGAGATGATGGTGTGTGAACAGTGTTACAGGGATAGAAGCCAGGGGGCAGAAATCCCCCCTACACACACACACACACACACACACACACACACAGAGAGAGCAGTGGTGAGCCTATTAAAGATTTATTACTATCTTCCACAGAGGAGAGGAGAACAGACAGGGACTTTCTAAGATAGTCTTAGGTCTTACCCTTGGTGTCTCCAACATAGGCTGACCACTCCACACACACGCACACACACACACACACACACATACACGCACTGTGCAAGCAGTCATATAATGTACAGTTAATGTGTTATATTGATTAGTACGTCATTACTTACAAAATGCAGTTTTGGAAAATGCCTGTACTTATAATGAGAATGCCACCTTTCTTTTAGCACAGAGAAAGAGAAATGGGCATGATCACTAATATCCCTGTCTGTCTGTCTACCTGTCTGTCTGTCAGCCCGCCTGTCTCAACTTGTCCCCTTCCTCATGTCTGCTTGATTGTCTGTAATTCCTGTCTGTCTCTCTGTTTGGACATTCTGTATGCCAGCCTTAATCTGTTTGTGTGTCTATCTCTCTGTCTCTCTGCTTGTTTATCTGTCTGTCTTCCTGTCTGGGCGTCTGCCTGTCAGCCTACGTGTGCGTGTCTGTCTCTCGGTCTGTCTACCAGTTGTCTGTCTATTTGTTAGTCTGTTAATCAGACAGTCTGTCTCTCGCTCTCTTTCAGTCTGGCTATTAGTGGTGTTAGATGTACTGTGAGGCTGATAGATGGTGTCTGTGCTGCTGCCATAGGGGCTCATTCAAAACCAGGTGCACTGGCTTCTAAAGGACTTTAATTACAGAGGGAAACCACATCACACACGTGCATACACACACGCACACACACACACACACACACACACACACAGTGTGCGCACACAAACATCTTGTGTTAAGTCATGTGATGTAGTTTCACTGTGATGTGTGTCTCTTTCTAGTTGAGTCTCAGAGGCCAGGTGCAAACATGTTGGGATATAAAGCTAATCTATTAATCTACACTTAAAGAGAGGATTTCATTGTTCCATACCTACCTAGCCTTTCAAGTCTTTTCATCTGAAAACAGAGGTTTTCCAACTTTTTTAGCCAGGGCTCCAAAGTGAGTAAATCATACCTGTCAGCACTGAGTTGTAAAATAAGGGAGATTTCCCATTTAAACCCATTAGTCCTGTTGAAACCTGATGAAAAGGATGGAAATCCTGTTTCAACTGGACGCAGCAGTAGATATAGGGAGCTAAATGTATGGTGTGGATTTTGGCATGATATTCATTTCAGTAATTGCCAAATGCAAATAAAGTAAACTTGAAATTGAAAAAGAATACAGAATACAGGATCTAATTTGCCTATCTCATATGGTCTTACATTAGAGTGAGCAACTACTTAGAAATCTGGCTTGGATGTTAGAGAGGGGGATGTGTAGGAGCAGGTATGTCATTGGGGTTAAGATGGCACCTCCTATCCCAGACCACTCTTTCATTACATTTGGCCCATGACACTTCCAGAAGGCTCAACTCTGTATACTAAATGTACAAAATATTAGGGACACTTACTTTTTTCATGATGTACACTGATGAGGTGAATCCAGGTAAAAGCCATTATGTAATTTCTGCATTATTTGACAGTATCCATTCTAGAAGGACAGGGGGAATGAGGGGATTTCATGAAATCTTATCAAAAGTTTATTTCAAAAATGATTTTCTCGGCAATCACCTGCATTAGTTAGTATACAGTGGAGAGTAACAGTAAAGATGAGATAGATAGAAAGAGAGAGAGTATGACACACAACCAAGTTCATGAACCGTGCTTGAACACCTGTGCATGGTAATGTATAAGTTCATACTATACAGATGCTATGTTACAAAGACAGGCTCAATTTCTGAGAGGAAGCTGCAGTGTTGTGAGATGACTTTCTCTGTCATTTTATCTCATGTCATCAGATCTCTGATCAATTTTATTTACTCTGACAGCTGCCTCCCATGTGTAAAACATGTTAGTTGACCCTGGGACCAAGGGAAATCTTTGGAAAGGCACTGCAGAATGTTAAACATACATGAGCAGCAATGAGAAAATGAACCCCATTTTCCTCAAATCCCGAAAAGTTGACTTTCTGGAGATGCAAGATTTCAGTAGGACACTGAGTATACCATAGTGTAATGAGCATGTTTCTCAGATGAACTCGATTCTTTTACTGGGAGACATTATAATGAGAATAACTCTCTCTCTTTCCTCTCCCCCCCCTCCATTTCTCTCTCTGCATCATAATGATAGACTTTCTTGCATGAGCTACCACTTGTTTCTCACCACATGTAAAGATCTCTCTCTCTCTGCCTTTCTCTCTCTCTCTCTCTCTCTCTCTCTCTCTCTCTCCCTCTCTCCCCCCTCTTTCTCTCTGTAGTTCCTGGCAGGGCTACAGTCTATTAAACACACAGACAGTGGGTGCTCCCCCGTGGGCTCATTAGTGAGCCGGCCCGCATGGCCTGGGGAATGCTGGAACAGACCATTCCACTGGTTCCCGGAGGGGTGCCAGAGGATTCATTATGTTGTCGTTCTGCGTACTCCCATGGTGTTGAATAGACGATGTGATGTCCTATATTGGATTAATGGGTTGGTTATTTAAGCTATCAGTTATGATTTGAGTTCCCATGTGGTTGAATAGGCTATGTTTTTCATTTCTACAAAATGTTAAATAACCCCGGAACAAAGCCAAGCCATTGATGCATTGTTAAATGTCCAAAGTAGACGGGTGTCCATGAGAAAATCAAGATTTTTCTCACTGCTTGAAAAGTTTACTTTTTTTTAACCTATAAGGTTTCTGCAGGACAGTGGCAATATGTTGTCCAGTGACTGCATAGTCCATATGTGTAGTCTAATGTACTTTTGGCAAACATGTAAGTGAAAATTTGAATGAATAATAAGCAAGCTGGCTTCACTACCCAAACTCACAATTACCTCTCAAGAATCAATGAGTTTTCCTACACTGGAAGACGAAGAGTGACTCTGCTGTTCTGACTGGAGCGGGAAGGTCATTCCACCATCAGGGAGCCCAGAGGGAGCAGAGTTGCGTCCGAGTGGAGCGCTGACCAGGTTGCCGCAGGCAAAAAAAGAGACCCAAGCGTCCGGTAGTGGCAGAAGGCAGAGCCCGGGCCGGCATGCAGGGCTGGACCATGGCCTGGAGGTACGGGGGTGCGGCTCCCTGAGCAGCCTCCCATTTCCCTAACCTGCCCTAAGGACTTATTCATAAAACTCTCTGGTAGTGGTAGCGTGACTTAGGAGCTGCATCCACAATGGTTTTCTAATTCATAAAAGTGGATTACCTGGTCCTTTGTACCATTTCTGTTTTTGTTTTTTTTGTATCTGTTTTTTTGCTGCCACCACCCCTTGGTTATTTGCAAATTGGAAAACAAATCATGAAAGCAGACTGCAATGCAAAAAATAAAACCTGCTATTCCCACACGTCAGATGAGAATATTACTGCCATTTCTGAAATAAATGCTCAACATGAAGTAAGCAAGCAAGGAGGGAAGAAAGGAGGGAGATAGATAGGTTGATTGATTGATTGATTGATAGATTTATAGGTCGATAGATTTTTGCTTTCTTTGACACTGTCGTGTTGAATGCAGTCCACTGCACTTGCCAATACAGGCATGGACAATCAGTACAGTATAAATACACTTAAGTAGCATAATAATTTCATCGTCTGTCACCACTGTTCAGAATAGCATAACGGCAACCATCGGCACGGTAAATTTATGAAACAGCTGTAATTACGAACGTGTACATTTTGTTGAACAGAATGCAGTTAACTTCGTGCTTCATGAATAGGCTCTATTGTGTTTGCTATCTAGGGAGAGTAGTGTCTCAGTGATGCAAGGCGGTGAAACCACAATGCTAACCTGACAGAGTCAATCACTTCTGTTCTACTTCCTGTCTCTCTCCACAATGACTTTCCTGGAAAAAAAACTCATTTCCTCAGCCACAGAGATTTCATTAGCCTGGCCCCATTCTCTGAACACAAACAACTATTCTCTGCATCAAATACGCACACACGCGCATTTGCACGTACACACACACAGGCAAGGGTGTGTAGGCACATACAGTATACACACACACTGTACACATGCAGACCTACACACACACACACACACACACACACACAGTTCAAACCTTTCTCTGTTTCTTGTATTGAAGTGATGTTGAGCTAATCTAATTGTCAGTTTGTGATTGTGTTCGCTCTTTGTTCATCTCTGCCTTTTGCTGTATGGAGACATTTTTCAATAATCGAGTTTGAGTTTGGAACTTCACAATGAAAAAGAGAATGACTTGAACACAGTGGCTGTATTGCATTTTATACAGAAAAAAAACAAAACATTTTGGGCAACAGCACTAGGATGTACACTGTCATTAGGACGCATGCATGCACACACACACACACACACACACACACACACACACACACACACAGAGGTGTAAATACAGACCTATATATATGTAACATGTATATAAATAGGAAGACACACACTACTGGGGTAATCTAATTTCAGTATTTGTGTTGGTTCTTTGGCTGCTTCCAGCATGTTTCTCAGCACATACTGTAGTAATACAGAAATGTTGGCTTTTCACTGTATATTTGAATTCATACCTCTGCGTCCGTGTGTTCATATTTTTTTGTCTGTCTGTGTGCATGTGTGCACATGTCTGTCTGTCTGTCTTATAGGATGATCCCATAGTTCAGCACATGGCTGCTAAAGCCATAGAGAACATCTCCACTACTGTCTGTGGCCCCTCCCACAGCCTGGTCACCACAGAGATAGGCCCCGCCCTCTGGTACCTGTTCACTCACTCCACTGTGGAGGCTGTCAGAGTCACTGCCATCTCTGTAAGGTTACATACATTAACACACACACACACACACACACACAAAACAATCTCTGTAACTATAAGGTCATACACGCATGCACACACTACCATCTCTATAAGGTCATACAAACAAATCATAAATACCACTTGGAAAATCGATTTCTGTTACTTCTGAATTATCATGAGCATAAAGCAAAGTCTGCAGGAAACCTAACTTGGCTTTCAGGCAAGTTTAAACAAGTTCAAATGCTCGAACACTTCTATGTTTTTTGTGTAGCACAGATCCACACAGAGAGGTGGGGCTAAGTGGGAAAACATGCTTGCAGGGTACACACCCATCCCCTATTCAGAGATTCCTATGCACACCTTGTATTTCTAGATTGTCAGTGAAAAAAAAATTTGAACATATTTTTTGCCTGTTATGATGTCTATGCCTATGCTATGCTTTACCCAAAAGGTACCCAGATGGACTGCATGTATCTACAGTATATACTACTGCAGTCTTTACATGAGATATAGAAGGGATTCATTGTGAATCCACATGCTGCGTTTGAATTCTTGACTCCCCCAGTGCCAGATTATGATCTATGATCCCTTATTGAGTTCACCTATTAAATCCCATTTCTCTCTCTCTCTCTATTTTTTTTTTTTTCACATATATTCTGTCTATCAGTCTCTGTCCAGACTAACCCGGGCTGTCCCAGGAGTGTTCTTGGCAGTGATTGACAGCTGTGGCCCGGCAGCCATCTTGGAGGGCGTGGGTGGAGCAGGGGTCAGAGTACAGCAGCACCTGCTCACTGTCATGGCCACCGCGCTACTCGGCGCACGCGCTCACACACACCGCATTGCACAGAACAGGGTTTGTGGACACACACACACACACACACACACACACATACACACACACACAAACACAATATAATAATGTAATACTGTATTGGTCCCCATAGGGAAATCCTTGTTTTTCCTTGCCGCACTCCCCTCCTAGTCTCTATGCCACCCCACTGCCATATTTTGCTCACTTTTTTTTTTCTTTTTTTTTGGGGGGGGGTTCAGAGAGGTTTAGGTGGTGACATCAGTAATGGAGTGGTTTTGACACAAGGACAGAGAGTTGAAGGTGCTCCAAGATATCACAACAACCTTAAGGAACAAACAGACCAGGCTTCAAATTCTTTGTGAATCTTCTCATCTCTTTCTGCTTCTCTCTCTCTCTCTCTCTCTCTCTCTCTCTCCTACAGTTCATGAACTAATGCTGAACTGTGGATGGACTAATTTGTCAGGAATGACTCATTTAATGTTTAATAAGACAGCCCATCTAGTGTGTATGTGAAGTGCTAATCTTGGTAAGGCAGAGGGGCTGAAATTGATTTGAAGGTTTTTAACTTGGAGTCTAGCATTGGTAATTGACTCTGAACTGAATTTATTTGCATTGAGCATTTCCAATTTAACACCAGAATACAAACTTAGTACTTCAACTCTGCTCTAATTATACACTGATATGCATTCACCCCCCTCCCTCCCCCTCTCTCTCTCCCCTGGCACAAAGACAGACAGTCCAAGAGTTTGTTTACCCAGAACTGTGCGTGTATGTGTGTGTGTGTGTGCGTGTGCGCGCGTGCGCGCGTGTGTTTGCACAGCAGCTAATTTGTGGAGTGTGTCAGTATCTGGGCTAATTGGCTGAATGAACGCATTACAGCCGTCTACTGGAGCAAAGCATTATGGGTAGTGGGGAGGGACTTATCAGCTAGGCACACACTACCGGGCTTTGAAATTAATTAACTTGGTGTGTCGGCGCATACACACACGCATGCATGCACTTACGTGCGCATGCACACACACACACACACACACACACACACACACACACATACACTCACACGCTCAGAGCCAGTAGTGAATGGTGTTAATGATAATGGTACTGAATGTTGGCCAGTCAACAATTTTCAAACCAGTTACTGCCGTTGACTTTATGCTGAGTGAGTGGATGTCTAAAGTAGCTGTAGGCATAATGGTGTGTGTGTGTGTGCGTGCATTTTGCAGGGTGAGGATGGGAGTGGGGTCTGGACTGATTAAGTTTTGGTCTGGTATTTGACTTAATTTCAGAAAATTTAAATATGCTTTTCCTGAGCACCTAAAGGAAAATGGGAAATTTAATATTCTGTCATATTTCTGTGCACAAGTTATTTGAATAAGTAGTAATAATATATTTCCCTTTCCAAGGGTTTCTGATGTTTGTCCCTAAACAATGTTGTATCTCAGAGAGTCTTGAATCCCTATTGCTGTGCAAAACCCACCCAGGTGGGATGTTACCACTTAAAGAGATTGGTTTTGGGGGGATACTTTTCCTACTTACACAGAAACAGACAAACTTGTGAATGCCATTGTTATGTCTCTGCATGCAGTTTGAAGGATTGGAACTGTTAGTTTAGCTAAATTGCTGGAAGTCTAGGGGATCAAGTAGCAGCTCCTCTCAAAAGTAGGAAAATACACCTGCTCAGTATATTCTGGCTCAAATAAATATGGCTTCCTCAAAGTCCAACATGATTAGCCTGTGGTAGCTTTCGATTGCAAAGACCGATGGCTATCTGGCTAGCTAAATAGCTTCTGAAAGTTTTGAATCTACTGAACTGCACTCTCGCAAGAAGAGGGCGGAGGCAAAACTTAATGGTACTTTCAAGACAACTGGGAACTGGGAAGCCTCCCACTTGGAATTTCTTACTTCCCACCTCAGAGCTTTCAAGTGGTTGAGGTGGGAACCATCAAAGTATTGAGTATAGAGTTGGAGGGCCGTTCAAATGTCTTGAATGTACCATAAAAGAAGTTGGCTGGGAATAAGAAAGTTGATAGGAAAATGATATAATCTAATTTCTTTATTATCAGTTGAATTAACGACTTTATAAATACATCAGTTACAATGTATAGCTTTGTTAGTCTAGCCATCCATCTTTGGAGAAGTTAAAAGGTCTATTTCCTACTTTTGAGAGGAGCTGCTACTTGATCCCCTAGACTTCCAGCAACTGAGCTAAGCTAACCGTTCCCATTCCTTCAAACTGCATGCAGAGGCATAAAAAAGACATCCACAAGTTCACCTGACTCCGTCTAAGTAGGAAAAATAGGAACTATCCCTTTAAACATTTGTTAGTTATCCTTGAGCAGGTGTTGCTATTTTGTGTGGAAATTTAACCACTTGCAATTGAGATGCATCTGAATTGCAAAGCAGAACCAAAAGAAACTCGCTCAACCAGTCTCTGGAAGACTATCCATTCATTGTTCTATGTGTGTGTTTGTGTGTGTGTGTTCCAGGATTTGGTGTTGAAGATCCTGCATTGTCTAGAGAGTCCATCTACAGTAACCAGAGCCAAAGCGTTACTACTGCTACTGCTATTGATACAGGACAACACACACACACTGCTATACTGTTGTCAACACAGGTACTGTATATACACACATACACGCACATACACACATGTAAACAAGGCTCAGTAATAGCTAAGTAGCACCATAAATGACAGGCAATGAGTTTAATTATTACACTAATTACACTAAACAACTGTTTAATATTGGATTGTTATAATTGACATTTGGCTGTGTTAGCTTCACTGTTATTGTTAATGCTGAGCTCTCAGCCCAGTAGATCTTCACCAGAGCATATACAATCATTTTTATAAATAAATACAGGCCCTGACATTACTCCTATTCATGTTCACTGTGGTAATTATTCTGTAGCACTCTGAATAATCCCTGCTAACTAATTACCAAGGGTTTGTCACTTGCTGGCATAACACATTGGAGTGAATTCTGTTTCTTAGTGGGTTTTATTTTGCTAAATAAAACTTATTTTACTGTAATAATTAAAGCATATGCATGAGTATATATTTTGCTCCCAGCTAGATTTCATATTTAAAACACATCACTTCTAACTTGGCTAACTCTGAGCAGCATCTAGCAACCTAGCACACCTCATGCTTTGTAGCTCATCACTATGAAAACCTACTGATGTGTGACCAAGTCTGATAGGCTGGCTAGCTATCCATCCCACATTAAAAAAATGAAAAAAGTTAATGTAATTACTTGGCATGTATGGGTCTTCATCTGAAAAACTAACATTTTACATGAGAATCTTAACATCATGATAATTATACTGTTGCACTCTACACCCTCGCCTAACCAACTGCTCTGAGACCAACTAAGTTCCTTTATAAAGTTGTGAGGCTTTGGTTCAGACACTGAGGTTTTGCTGTAACTTTGGACTCTTCAGTAGAGAGCAACACTCTCTGTGACCTAAGTGCTAACTAGCACAGCAGCAGCTCTGGAAAGGATAATAAACCAGATCTGATAGAATAGAGGGAGATCAATGGATGGTCTGCCCTGGGTATTCTGGAGGAACTGCATGCTGCAGGTTTTTACTGTAACTTAGCTCTGTTCATTAGACAGTTACACTCTTTGCGAACCCAGCACCTTCTCCTAACACAGGAATAACATGTGGATCCTGCTTTAAAGTGCTTTGAGGTCCGTTTAACTTTGATCATTACCACATATCACTCAGCACCCCTCTACTAACTACTGTCCTGAGAATTGGACCAGTGAAGCTTCCTCATAAATACACAGTGTGGTGGAGTAACTCCAGTTAGTTTTGACAGTCCACTGGCTAATTAATTGCTCTGGAAGAGAGTTGTCCATGTTCACTAGTAGGAACATATGTGAATTATGTTTTAGGGTGGAATTCCCCTTTAATTATTTAGCCATATAGCTCTCTGAGTCTGCTCTCATACCCAGCTATACTGTAGCTTAGCCAAACTAAATTCCCTCATCAGTATACAGTGTGATGGAGCAACTCCAGGTTTCTGCTGCAAGTTTTGCTGGAACTCAATGTTGTTTATTAGACAGACATTATACTCTCAGCTGTGACTCTAGCAGCAGCTACCACAGCAACTGCTCTGGATAGGAAATTAGTGTATATTATAGAACGTGTAGTTTCAGCCAAGCAATGCTGTTGGTCAAAGACTCATTCCAACTGGCTAGCTGTGTTATTGATTGCTGTGCCAACACTTGTAGTAACCAGGGGGGTAGTTAACGATCATTCTTGTTTTCCCTCATTTTTTAATCCTATATTTGTCCACTCCTTTGAAGAAAACTTTTCAGACAGTACACAGCCATTGGTAACTGTTGTTTAAAAGCCCTAATACCCTTGAAGACATTCTTTACTGTGATTTTGGGGACTTGGATGCTGATGATGGTATGAGGCCCAAACAAGACTATTGCATCACTGTTGCATCCATACAGTAAAGAAATGTTCTCGTTTACTATTACTGCAGTATAACTAGACATGATATGTGATGATGCCAATGCTGCTACACTGGGAACAATTCTTGTGCTTTGAATGTGTACTTGCATTGTGTTTATGTTTATTCTACTGCCATACAGTACATATTGCCAGCACTATATGAGGTCCTGTTACATTTTGTCCTGCACCTGTCTTGTACTATGTCATCGCCAATTAACCAGGTCAGATTCCTTGTGCACCCATTACACTTGCCACATACCCAGAGTATTCTGCAGGAACCGTGTTGTAACTGTTGTACATTTTTGCAGTAAACTAGTTGTATGCTCCTGCTATGATAATTATTCCATTACCCCAATATACTGTATACCTTCCCCTAGCATAGGAATAACCTATGGGAATCCTGTTTTTGGGTGGAATTCCCCATTAACCTTGACAATGCAGTTTAGCATTCTGAACAACATCTGTTTGTGGACTCCAGTAGGAGACTGGAGAGAAGAATATACTGTCACTGTTTGCGCAGCAAGTTTTTGCAGCATCTTAGTGTTGTTCATTAGGCAGTTGTACTCTGTGTGACCTTAGCATTAACTAGCCTAGCAGCTGTGGAAATGATAATATGATATACTGTAAATAGACAAATGTATGCTATACCCTGGGTATTCAATATGTGTTGTAACTTTACAGTAAGTTTTTACTGTAACTTGGGGGGTTCATTAGCTACTTGTACTGTGTTTCACCCCGGCATGAACTCTCACAGCAGCTGCGGATGTGCATATATGATCAGATGCATATTCAAATCCATATATGAACGCCCCGCTCCCCTGCTAATTTATGACCAGTTGGTATTTCAAACTGAGCAAGCTGCCCTAGTTTATTGACACATGGCTCTTCATAACTGTCTGTTAGTCTACCTCTCTTTCTCTCTCTCTCTCTCTCTCTCTCTCTCTCTCTCCCCCTTTTATCTCTCTCTTCTCTTTCCTCTCTATCCCTCTCTCCCTGTTCTCTCTGTTGTCCACCCCTCTCTTTGTCTCTGTCTCTCTACCTTTCTGTCTCCTCCTCTTTCCGACTCATGTTTTATATTAACAATTTTATTTTTCATTGACATGTCTTTCTCTTGCCTCCTCCTCTCTTTTTTTCTCTAAATCTCTCTTTTTTTCCTCCTCAGCTATCTCTCTGACCTTTTACACATGTATAATGCATAACATTGACAGATATAATTTTTCCATTAAAGGATAGGATTAGGGTTAGTTAGACTCAGGCTTGTTCACACAACCAATGATTTCCGTTTTGTTTTGTTTTTTTGTTCACCGAATATTTAGAAGTTTTTCAGAAAGTTTAGAAGGTTTCCATCTGACAGAATACATGGTTTCTTATTACCTTTGTTGACATAAATAACCACATTCTTGAACTGTCCTGGCTGCTGCTGACAAATTCCCTCTTCTGCCCAGATGCTGAGGAGCTCTCTTACTTCAGCGTCAGTCCCATTCGATATTTTTATTTTTTTTAGGCATTTTATGCTTTATTGATAGAGACAGGAAGGTATGGGAGAGAGAGCGAGAGAGCGAGAGAGGACATGCAGCAAATGACCGCGGGCCAGATTTGAACCCGGGTCGCTGTGGGAAGGACTGAGCCTTATGGTACACGCCTAATACAACATATTAAATGACTACACAAACAAGTTTAAAGGAAATGGCGACAGAGCAGTGCGATCACTTCACCGCCTCACGGATTTTCTTACACTAGTGCATCATGTGTGCTGGATCTCTTAATGTAATGGCTTTGCATTCACAGATTTGGATATGGAAAATTGATGATTTCCTGGAATTTTGACTTTAACTGTCATTCACACATGACCCCTAAACAGAAAAAGGTGTATTTGTTTCTCACTCTCAACACTCAACTTCTTGCTCTTGCTCTCTCTCTCTCTCTCTCTCTCTCTCTCTCTTTCTCTCTGCTCACTGTGTTAGAGCTGTCAGAGTTGACCTGCCTGTCTCTCTCCCTGTGAGCACTCTGCCTGACGCAACCACACAAACACACGTCTTTCCTTCAGTCCGTCTCTCACCCAAGCACATTGTGTTTAATTAGCTCCTCAGTGGCGTGTGAATATATATATATATATACACACACATGTGTGTGTCTGTATGAGATAAACTTGCGTAGTCCTCGCTGAGAAAGTGTCAAGATTGCCAGTGGGAGTGGGGAGTGAAGACTTTCAACAGACACACACACACGCACGCACACACACACACATCGCAAGCCAGTTGTAGGTCAGTTGTGTGTGAGTACTTTGTCAGTCTCCCATAGAATAAAGGTAATCCATCAGTATGAATGAGAAGCTGGCAGTCATGTTTTGCAAAGTTGCATCAGACAGCGAATAGCAGGCTATAAACCTTTCTATTTAAAAGAAGTTCCATTCATATTAATGCGCGCATTAATATCAAACAACATTGCGGGAACATTGCGAGAGCCGAGCTGAGACAGAAATGGGCATCTTACTTCTGTTTTCTGCTACTTCTGCCAGCTATAATCTGTAAAATTAAATGGAAATTAAAGATAGATTTTACACAATTATGGCTTAAAATTTCTGCCCTCTTCTTTACTAGGAGTACCTTGTAATATTTAGACAGCGTTTGTCTCTAAATATTTACTTTGAAAAACAACTAAGATGAGGGAAAAATAGCAAATATCTTAAAACATGATAAAAGCAACAATCAAACAGTCTACAACGATGTAATGAGCAAAACTCCAATCATGCTGGAATTGTCCTTTAAAAGTGCTAGCAAGCTATTTTCAAGATGGCTGTAGATTGTTAGTCTTGATTCAGAATAAAAGCCTTTTCACCGTGATTTTGATTTTTGATAATAATTTTGAGTTTGGTACTATAGAAAAACAATCTCCCCGTTTCAGAACAAGCTGTGTCATGTGATTGACCCCATATCACAGATTCTACATCTAATAATAATAATAATAATAATAATAATAATAATAATAATAATAATTATACATTTTATTTATACAGCACTTACATAAAAGAAATGTACCAAGTGCTGTATAAAAAGGCATAAAAACAAAGAATAGTAAAATATATTCGGAGGACAAGTGGTTAAAAAATCAGCTGACTTCTTGTTCTATTTCGTTCTTCTTCTACAGCTGTCATGCTTCACGTATAATTTCTCAACCTATGCGTGCACGGCACGATATTATCTAGTGTTAAACACTGCCTCTGGTGGACATCCAGAATTCATAGAATCATAGTTACATTCGTAACTCTGGCATTGACATGCCATTCAACAGTGAATTGACAACTGATTGATATTTACATACCAAGAATGAAATATTGCTTAATTCATATTTTTGTCATATCTTGACCAATCTACACATTTCAGAAACTAAGTTAGGGTTTGTTAGAGAAATTTAAAATGGTGGCCAAAATTTAAACCTCTTTAATTTGTCTGTCTTTCATGTCATTATCATCAAACATAAATTGACAGTCAACATTTAATACAAAATTCTGAAATCGATTTATTAATATTTTCAACCTATGTTAGCTTTTCAGAAACTTGGCCTGTCCCATGACTTTACATACTAATTTGGTGTAATTGGTGTAGTTTATATGTCTTTTGAGGAATAAAAAAAAAAGAATTGCATGTGAACCTTCTAGGTCGCATTCTAAAATGTGTTCACCGTGAGAAGATACAGCTACATACCGTTATAAGTTGCCGGTCTCTCAGTCACACAGGATGGCCAGGCTGGAGGTTTAACTTTGCAAACTCATTATACCTCCTACTAATGGCCAAGATGTGCTGTTTTTGTGGCTGGGTTATGCATGCCCTAATAATAATCCTACTCCCAGCAATTACATTACAGTACCGCTGCTTTGCAGTGAACCCCTATTAATAATCGGAAATCCAGCAATTACAATGAGAGCTCCCCTGATATTCACTGGACCCCTAATATAGTAACAATGGATGTGCTGGATTTCATATCCCTGTTTAAACCCTGGCTACTAATCTTTCATGCAGCAATATGAGGAAAATAATTTAAATCATAACCCCCCCCCCCCCCCCCCCCTGCACCACCACCACCCTGATGCTTGGAATCAATATTTAACTAATATGACCCCTCTCAATCTCTCGCATTTGTTTTTGTGTGTGTGCATATATATTTGAGTGCTTTTGCGTGTGTGTGTGTGTGTGTGTGTGTGTGTGTGTGTCTGCGTGGGTGTGTTTGTGTGTCAGTAATGAATATCAGTTAGCAGTGGTAACCTTTCCGCTCTGCTCTGAATTTGTGAATAGAATATTATTGATTACTGTTCAATACACACACTCTGGGAGGAATAAAAATGTCTCTCTGTCTTGGCCCATCTTCCTGCTTCTTTGTTTCTTCTTCTTTTTCTCCTCTCTACCTTCTCTAGATCATCCACTCGAACCGTATTTTTTTTATCTTTCTACATGCCATCAACATTTACAATTTAGCCATGTTGTTGACGCTTTCATGTTGAGCAACTCACAATGAATGGAACAATTAAATAAGCTGAAATTGATATTTCACCAAAAAGCAGCCAATATATGGAGAGCAAGGGCCAAGAGTGCCCAGACTGTAGAATAAGTGAAAAATTATTGCATTCAGGAATGTTGATGTATCAATAACGCTACATATACAGCCCAATTTTTTTTTCAATCATGTTGTGTACGTGTATGTGTCTCTGTCTGTCTAGACTGGTGATGTACCTGGAGAGAGACCTGCGCAAAGCCATGCCCCTCAGAGAGAACCCCAGCCAATCAGGATACCTGTCTCAGTGTCTGGATTTACTGATTGTTTACCTGACTAACACTGCACCACTAATACTGGGTACAGACACACACACACACACACACACACACACACACACACACACACTCTGTTTGTTTGCAAATCAACTCAACAACTTAACATTCTCCCTCTACCCACCCATCCCTCTTTCCATATGGTTGAAATTTTTATTTTGCCTCCTTTTGATTCTGTTTTATGTGTTGTGACTAGGGCTGGGTATCGTTTCAAGATTTTCAGTACTGGAATGAATTAGATACCAGTACTTAAACAATGCTTTTTTTGATAGTTATGTTGAATAAAACCTTATTATGTAATGCAATAGCCTAAATTTGGACTATAATATGATTTTTGCTATTAGTTTCCCCAGCTGAATGAAATAACATTTGAATTTTTTTTTCTTCTTCACTTTAACAGTATAAAACAAGCCCTTATGAACAAAGTATTTATTTGGTCAAAATGCAGTTTTACAATATAAAAGAACATCACACGTTGGTTTAATCAAAGCTATCAGATTCAAGTCCTTATTATAACTATCAAAACTGCATGCTTAAATATTAAATATTATAACTATGTCAGCAATACTTCACATTTACACAATTTCAAGAATATCAAGTGCTAGTACATTTTGTATGCATCTGTGTAAAATGCAGTTGTGTTTAAAAAGGCAATTTTTTTGCATGTTTCTTTTTCTGTCTTGCCTCGAGTTAAGATTGTGCACTATTAAGTGATTCATTAGGTTGGAGATGTTGCCAGACTTGGCAGGCATTTTCTTATCACAAACGCACCGCGTGCTGTCACTGTCAATTTTTGTAAAACGTAGCCAGACCCATTTAGTAAAAGAACAGGTACAGCGATTGGATGAAAGACAATGTAAGATTAACCATTTACAGTAAGTACAGAACTTTGGCACCAAATGTTTTAACATATTTTGGTAGTTGGTAGTACCGATGTGATACAGCCGGTGCTACCCAGCCCTAGTTGTGACCTTCAGGTAAAATAGAGGATTTTTTGAGACTGCATTTTTAACATAACTCCCTCTCCTCTCCTCTCCTCTCCTCTCCTCTCCTCTCCTCTCCTCTAGAGGAGGTGTTGTGTGCACTGGGAGGTGTGGTAGGGAGGCGACACCCATCTACAGCCCAGAGCAGACAGCTCAAACACACTTTGCCTACTATGTCTGTAGTGCTGGACCTTCTGTCATCACAGGTAACTCGGACCAATAGGGGTTTTCCTTTATAGTTTTGTCATACATTTGTCATGTATTGTAGCATTATTGTCTGCTGTTATCCACATAGATTTTTCCATATTTGCCAATACTCTGTTGAATAAAAAAGTGAATAATTCTACTTATCCATGTATCTTTTATAGTAGCCGTGAGACTTTGGTCTATGGGCCTGTTTGTGTGTTTTAGTGTACATAGGTGCCAGATGGGTGGGTTTACCATATAGGGCAATACAGTGATGTGCCAGAAGGTTAAGACAATCACAAGAAAGTATTTAGGATACTTTTTTGGATTGATAGCTTACATGACACCGTCTTAATTGATGATTAATTGAGATGGTGTAAACCTCACCCATTTGGTACTGTGGTTGGTTAAAAAAATAATTCTAAAAATTATTTGCTAATATGATTTGATCCAGGTCTGATAGCCATACAGGCTAATACAGATGTACAGAAGCCACTGAGAGTCCAAATTCCCTCTTATCCATCTTTAAATTCTGTGGCTGTCAAGTACACATCTATGAATCACCGTTATGAGTTATGATTTACATTTCATCACAGACATATCTGGCTATTCATCTGCTGATACTGATGGCTCTGAACTAGCTAACTTCTGCTCCCTCAGTGGGAGTGTACATACTGTATGTGTGGGTGTGTGTCTAGGTGTGCGTGTGTTTGTGTGTTGTGTGTGTCTTTCTGTCTATGCAGTATGTGTCTGTGTCTGAGCCTCCTTTGTTGCTTACTTCTCTCATCACCCCCTCTCTATCTGTCTGTCTGTCTGTCTTTCTCACTCTTTTCTCTCACAGGTCTTCAGGTCTCAGATTGTAACAGGGGAGTTCCTGGCTCAGACTGGAGTGCTGCTGGTGAGTACAGTGCTAGTAGTTAGTACAGCAGATCCACAGTCATCTGGAATTGTCAGAAATGGTGGTTGTTCAAGTGACTGTACAATTCACAACACTGAATTGTGCTGAAGTTCTGGTCCACAGCTTATACAAAATGAAACGCACATGGTACACATACAGTTTGAAGTTCTCCTTACACTCTAATTTGCAGTTTCAATGCATGTTTTGTTTTTTTCTGATACCTGTTAAGCAAACTTGGGAAATGAGATAACATCGATTTGATGGCCAGCATAAAAAAAAAAAAAAAACGGCATGTCTTGAATGATGATAGGGGGCGTGGGTCTCAGCACTTATGTGCTGTCATCGCATATTGCATTCACTGAAAAAGAAGCACAAACCATTACCCACAGTCAATGGAATAATATTTTCACAAGGACACAGTTTTAATCATTCTGTCTGGCAGAGTGATTGTGGTAGTTAAAACTGAGAGCAAACAAACAGCACTTTTAAATCTAGAATGCATTTGACAAGTTAAAATACAATGTACCAGCAAACATACAGCATTAAAACTCTCAGGATGACACAAAAAGTAGTACTTTCCATTGTGGTCCTTAAAGCTTTTGGCAGACAGAAAATAGTAACTAGTATACTTAACAGCACATCAACATTAATCAGTATATACCGAAAGAGAAAAAAAATGAAAACATTATCCATCACTACTTCTTGACCAAAGGCTGCTACTGTATGTTCTTTGTAGTTTGCTCTAGGACTCTGTGTTAATAGTTTCTCTCTCTCTCTCTCTCTCTCTCTCTCTCTCTCTCTCTCTCTCTCTCTCAGAACTATATCACCTCTATAGAGTCCAATGAGACCAATCTGTCCGGTGCTGTGGGTGAGTTGCAGTTACTATAATTTCTAATTTCTAATGGAATTTCTCATTTCCAAGATTTGTACTTTGCACTTACCTTTCATGTGATTTGCTGTTGTACATGTTGTATGTTGTTTGTCTGACACTTTCATGTGTCATGAAACATGATGCTGCTTCCTCTGCAGCAAAAGGAGATTCTGCATGTCAATGGGACTACATGGTTAACAAAAAGTAATGAAGGAAGCATACTGTACTTGAGGAACAGTGTCAATTGAAGTTAGCATGAAAAGCCATATACATTTATTTTAGTATAAGGAAATCACATGGTGTGTGAATGTTACACCACCTTACAAATCAGCTTTGGATCATGACAAAAATGATGAAAATGTGCTCTGTAAGGAGAGACACAGATACATACAGCCTAATACTGAGATACTTCAATACATCTTGGTTGACTATCATTCTACTCAGGAGAATATTGATTTGGAATGACTCTTAAATGAATCTGTGGGGTTGATTTGAGTAGAATTGGATGTTATTTGACTCCCAGTGACTCCCCATTACGCTCAGTGGGAGTTGAGAGGCTAATTCAGTAGAGTTGAATGTCATTTGATTCCCAATTAGGTGCAGCAGTATGCGAGGAGCTGATTAGGACGACTCTCTCCATTGTAGAAGTCCTGAGCCAGCACCCTGCTCTGATCACGACACATCATAGTACTGTGAGTCTGACTGATTGACTGACTGACTGTCTGACTGCTTGCCTGTGTCTGTATGTCTAACTGACAGAGTGCTGACTGTCTGTCTGTGTGTCTGACTGACTGACTGTCTATCTCAGTGACAGAGCAGCTGTCTGCTGAGTGTGTCGTGAAGAAAAATAGGGCCTTATGGTATCTTATGATACTCAACCAAAGTCAATACATTACCTCTGAAGGCATTTTGGAGACACCTTGCCTGGTATTCTATTATGCTTCTGTAAGTGTCAAATCTCTAAGATACCTTTTCCCTTATTTCCTTATTTGGAAAAAAACATAAGTGACAGAGGAAATATTATTTCTGTTGTGATCGCATTAGATCTGGTTTTTCACCTTCACTTCCACAAGTGAAGGTTACAAAGTTGCCAATACAGTGTTAAGGATGTCTCCGCCTGTGATGAACGTCTCCAGTGTTTGTGTCCATTTCACAAAGTGACACATGCACCTGGTTTTTATATTCAGTCTGTGTCTTCCAGTCCACTAGGCCTGTCTATTAGAAGTCAGAGGACAGAGGGTCAACTAGCGGGCTATTAGTCCAGACACTAATCAACTATTGAACCAACAGCACCTCATCAGACCTCTGTAGGTGTGTGTGTGTGTGTGTGTGTGTGTGTGTGTGTGTGTGTGTGTGTATGCGCGCACTTGTGTGAACATGCGTGTGCCTGTGATGGGGCGACGAGATTGCGTTTAATGACTATTGACGTACGGGAGTGGAGGAGAGAGAAGCAGGAAGCAGACAGGATGGGAGGAGAGAAAAGGAAGGAGAGGAGGAATAGAGGAGAGGAGCAAAGAGGAGGCTTGTCTCTATTGATAGTCAATAACACAGGAAGACACTTTAATTACCCCCAGCCAACTCAGATTAACTTTTATTGCCCGCTGGACAAGGACACATGCACACACACCCACACACACACACACATACACACACAGACTCACTTTTGAGTTAGGTTTACTGTGGATAAGGGTCCAATTCTCTGAATCTTAATCAGAAGGAAAAGTTTCCAGTAAGTTTGTCTCTTGTGACGGGATTGTGTATTGTGTCACCCAGTGGCATGGATAAACAGTTTGGACAGTGGTATTTACTGTAGTGATAATGATAGGTCCGCAATCCTGCTTCATCCTTGTTGTTACAGAAAAATGTTTTTCTTCACCAGGCGCTTGACACATTACAGGAAAAAGTTACATTTGTCCTTCAGCCATCCTGAAAACCTTCACCTATTAGCATTTTTAGCATTACCTATTCAAACCAGCTAGTGATGTGCCAGAGGACTGTAATATTTGAAGAGTCGTTGAAGAGTCTCCCAGATAACTGAAATATGTCTCACCGAATTGGAATGTGGTAAAACAGCAACACTTTTTAGGCTACACACACCCCTAAAAAAATCCAAAAATGTTAAACTGATTTCAGTCAGTAAGTGTGATGTTATTGCACAAACTGCGCAGTCAACCAACAAGGCAATCATCAGTGCTTCATTACTTTTTGGGTTAGGTTCAAGTATATTAAATTTAGAGAAGACAGTCATTCAGATGGGACAAAGAATAGTCAATTAAACCAACACATTAGCTTCAAGCTAACGCGCTACAGTAGCTTCCTCACACAACTCTTTCTTTTTCCTCTGTCCCTGTATTACCCTTCCTAAAGGTCAAAGGTTGGTTTAGGAAGTAGGGAGGAAAAAAACACGTAGGAATAACATATAGGAAAACAGGATTTTCTCTAAATTATTACTGTACCACATACTGAACACACAATACATACAACACCACACACTGATTACCATATTTGGGTTACAAGCCACTAGCCAACCCACCCAGTGGCTTCAACTAGATCACTACCAATGGATACTGTAATTGATAGGTAAATTACTAATACTTTCTGTTAATTTATAGTCTATACACTACAGCTGCTATTGCATGTGCCACTATGGCAAATAGAGAAAACCACTATCTTAGTCCAGCTGAGTCTGCAGCAATGCAACCATTCAGTCTTCCAGTAAGTCCAAGATATATAAAGTTATTGTTAGATGACCTCTGGTTTATATCTAGGAATTGCATGCTAACGCTAGTCTATTTGTTCTTAAGATAAGAACGTAGCTTTAGCACAGCTTCACACGGCTTCACTCACTGCGTGATCAACAACAATGTACACATGTGGTTTTTAGTTTGCTTTCCAGTAACAGAAATGCAGACGACCAGCTGTTGCTTGTGATTTTTCAAATTGAAAAGGGAGTTTGAAGTAAAAGAAGCATATGCAGCATAGTCCTGGAAGAGCACAGATGAAATTAATATTTGTGTATTAGCTGCAAAGAAAGGCTGTCAGGCCAACAGTGCGTATTTGCATTTTCTAATGGAAAAAACGAGGCATCTGTGGATACCTGAGACGCATTTTTAATTCCAGGCATAAATGCGGTGAACGGAATTCATATTTGGATGCAATCTGAGCAACTGGACTCAAGGTGTGAAGGGGTCCTGTGGCTTATTGGCATAATGCAGAGATTTTGGTGGCTATTTTGCATTGCTGTGTACTAATTTAAAACTAGGGGGACAGAAATGGGAGAAATTGGGACCAAAAAGGAGAGGACATGTCACTCCAAGTTCAGAGTTCAGAGAAATTACACCAAGCTCCCCCCCTCCCTCTCCCTCTCTCCCTCCAGTCTTTTGATGGTTACATGATAATGATACACAGAAGGATCTTCAGTAGACAACATCCTTTGTAGTCCCCTTTCTCTGGCTTCCTATTCTAATGACCTCACACACATACACACACTCAGACAAACACACACAGCATTAGTGTTGTTTCTATGGTAATATTAGTAATCATGCAAATTCATGCAATACAAATTCATAAAAAAAAGCTACCTAAATAAGGGCTTTGACACTGGCGGAAGTGTATTTGTGTGTGTGTGTGTGTGTGTGTGTGTGTGTGTGATCAAAGGACTCATTCTATCAGTGTATTTCCATAGTAATTTGATCCTCTGACAGTAGACTGTGTGGTTGATGCCTACTGCATTTATTGCTTGTAACCAAAAATATAAAAAACAGTGTCTGCAGATTTAAGACAGACATATATTCAGTTATGTTCAGTTTATTCAAAAACTATATTCATATAATCTTCAGATTAAAAATATAGTAAGTGGGGTTTTTTTCAGAGGTAAGGCCCAGTTTGCTTATGTTGTTATTTTTCTAATTTCCTGTGGCTTACAGAAACCCAGTGTCTCCAGTTTGACAGCTGGCACTGTCTCCCATGCATAGGAAATGTTTCATGAGGAGACCTGGGACCAAGATGAACCATTTACAATATGTTATATGTCAAAAACACGTGTTCGTCAATGGGAAAATAAGAAAATTACTGAAAAGTTAACTTTTAGAGATAAGAGGGTTCAGCACATTGACCATAGTGTATCTGTTATAGACACGGGGAAACAGAGAGACTCTTAGGTGGCTTTCATCCATACATTGTTTGGTGCGGACTTTCCCAACTTCCCAACCTCTTCCGTGAAATGAACCGGACCATTACAATGTAACAACCTAACAAACTCTGGTTACCCATATGCAGCCAATCAAATTCTAGCATTGCTTCACTGTATGTCCCACTCATTGCTACAGCATCATTGGTACTACAGCAAGCAGTCAGCTTCCTATATACATGTATCATAGTTATAGATTAATTAAGTGTGGCGTCTGCTTAAACCTTTTGTGTGTTTGTGTGTCTCTTGCAGGTTGTAGATACCGTCCTTCCTCCTCTGACGACACTGGCTTTCAGCAGAAATGGTAAGAGAGAAGGGGGCTCATTTTTTAGAGAGAGGAGAGAGAGAGACTGAGGGAGAGAAATGGAAATAGGAGGGGACGAGAGAGAAGGAGAGAGGAAGACATAATAAGAGAGGAAAGAGAGTGTGAAGCAGTGAGGACGAGGGACAGGTTCAAGGAGAGATGAAGAAAGAAAGATGTGGGGAGAGATAGACATGGCAAGAGAGAGGGGAGATAGTGAGCGAGAAAGAGAGGCCTTGAATGTTTGAGCAAGTAAGAATCTCTGCATTAATGAACTCCAGTATCCAGTGAAAAGCCTCACTGTAATTATCCAGTGCAGTGTTTTGGTTTTGGACCCTCAGTGAGTCGTCACAGCTTGGTTTCTATGGGTCCCTGCATGACAGAGTAGGAGTATGTTTTGTTGAGCTTTGGTCCCAGGGTAAGACTGCGTCATTGTACTGTGTCAGCCATTAATACTGTGTGTCTCTGCTCCATGTTCGCAAGATAACGTCCTTGTACATATTATATTCGTCTGAGAATTTGGTCCCACCGTTTAAAAGTATGTAGATATTAAAGTATCTAGATATAGTGAGTTCATTAAGTATTCCCTCTAAAAAGAAAACAACATATACAAATACAAATGCTTTTTTGACTATCCCTTCTAGAAAGAAAACAAACAATTAAAGTCAATAAAGTACATGGAGAGAACTGGTCAAAACATGCCATTGAACATCTTGTTCTCTCAGTCTGGAGCTCCTGTGGCGCCTCAGGACAATGATGGACAGCATCCATTTTATATTGCGGCATTAGGGCTGTCTCAGATTTTAAAAATTCTCAGTCAATTCTAAGACAGTGGTCATATGATTTTATTGAATTATCAATTGTCCATTCAATTAACAAACCAGCAAAATTGCTTCTGCACGTTATTGTCCCCCTTCAAACAAAACTGCAATTATACAAGTAAACCTTTAGACCTGTATGGGGGAGTTGTATTTTGATGTTAGTGATATATATAAAACTTAACTTATGTTATGTTCTATTTTAAGATATTTAAAAGAATTTGGTTGACTAAGTGGGTGAAGCCCTACTCATATTTAGTTCATTACGTGTCGTGTTCCTGAGGCTGAGCTCAAGGTTCTCCTGCTTATGAAACCAGACTCTGTTTAACTGTAAATCCATTCTACCTGTCAGCCAATATCTGTTGGCCTGCAGGCTACTGCTGACCACACACACACACACACACACACTCGCATGCAGTATTCATATAGTATTCAGACATTCTGTGTGTGTGTGTGTGTGCATGTGTGTGTGTGTGTTCCAGTGGAGTGGTGTATGTGTGTGTTGAGGGTCCTGTCAGAACTCAGTCTTCTCCTGCTGGTCCAGGAGGGCCATGGAACCGAGGAGGAGGAGGAGGAGGGGGAGGAGGAGAAGACAGAGGGAGAGAAAGAGAGGAGAGAGGGAGGAGGAAGGAGAGCTGAAGGAAGAGATGAGGGAAGCTCCTCCAATTATCAGCTCTTAGCTCTTATCACCAAATCTCTGCTTCCAAGGTTAGTCTGTCTTTCTGCATGCCTGTTTGAATAACGGTCTGACTCTCTCTCCTCTCTCCTCTCTCCTCTCTCCCTCTCTTCTTCATCTCAGTGGAAGGCCACACTTAAAGGCGCTGTGAGTAGCATCTTTCAGCATCAATATAGAATCACTGCCAGATTAGTTATGATGATAATTTGGTATAATTACCATAAACAAAGGAGACCATGGTCAAAACAGTTGCTAACCTGGATTGTTAGTGCTAGTTTTTCTCACTCCATTGCCTCCTGTCACAAAGACAATCTTTGCTTCTTCGGCCAAGCGTTTTCTTTTTCCCCTTTACTCAAGAGGATAAAGTTGTAAGTTTTTGTTTTTTTTCCATTGGCCTGTCACTCCTTCCACCATCTGACATTGTGAGAAACTCTGAACACAAACAGAGCTAATGGAAGAACAGCACCCTGTTCCTGTTTTGTACCGTAAAGCAGTCCAGCAGATTTCCCACAAAATCCGACCCAGTGGCACACAATGTAAAATTCAGCGTAGAGGCTGGGAGTCTTCACGGCAATGGTCTCATTGTTTTATGGTAATTGGTAATGTCTGAAAATTAATATGGTAATGATTTATTAATGTCAAAATGCAAAATGGAAATAGAATTCATTACAGTCGTCTATTAGTCTGTCTTCCTTCCCTTTCCTATAGATCCACATGACCCATCCTAGTATTTGTGTATACTGCTAAGTGGCAAGTGTCTCTCTTTATACCTCTTAGCATCTGTTGTTAGCATCTTATAGTCTGTTGTGAGCGGAGACAGACAAATGTGTAAAAGTTGACATCACGACACGACAGGCTAACAAAAACACCAAACAGACGTTGACATTTGAATCTCCAAGCAGGGTACGACTGTGTACCCCAATGGTGTGTTTTTCTCGCTTCGCTCCACATTCCCTGTGTAGATCTATACTCTGCTGCTGCCTACTCTGTTTTTTATTCTTTATTTTTACCTCCTTTTTAAAACTTTCTTTTCCCTCTGTCATGGTTTCCTCAAGCGTTACCTCTCCTCCAGCCTCTTTTTCCTCGCTGCATCCTTCTCCTTCCCCACGCTTGCATCTCTCCTCTTCCTCTCCTCTTTTCCTCTCCAATTTTCTCTTCTTCTTCTCTCCCCGCCTCCCTCTCTTCTTATCTCCTCTTCTCTCCTAATCTCTCCTCTTCTCCCCTCCCCCCTCCTCTCCTCTCCTCTCCTCTACAGATCTGTTCCAGTTTACAGTCCGTTACTAATGATCAGTACAGTACATGAATTATTAACACTAAGAACACTGTTGTACTCTGTGTGTGTGTGTGTGTGTGTGTGTGTGTGTGTGTGTGAGTGTCTAGGTATGAGTCTCTTCTAAGAGCAGCAGAGCCTATCCCTCTCTACGCTCTCAAACTGCTGGTATCAATGACTGAACACAGCACCCAGATCTGCAGGTACACACACACACACACACACACACACACACACACACACACACACACACACAGTACAGCACAACAACACCATATCAACTAATATCAACATACTGTATCACACTAAAGAATACTAAAAACTGTTTGTTGATTATTATTCAGTGGAGCAGTCCTATATACAGGAGCACAAACTGACCAGTGAACCCACTCTTTACTATTATTCTTTTTTTACATACATTATTCTTACTAATAGAAACTGGAGTCTTGTATGGGTTATACATTTTGAAACTTGTGATACTCTTCTTCTGTCTGACTCTTGTTCTCTATCAAAGTTATAGATAGGGTTTGGTATCAGAATGCTTAGGTGATATTGAAGTGTTTTGCAACCCTAGCACACACACACACACACACACACACACAAACATAATTACACACACACATACACACGCAGACTAGCTGTTGTATGGGTAATGTTTTAATGCCAAGGCCAGTCATTCCCAGCTCAGCTCTGTGAATCACTACTAGCTGTTTTTTATTATTCACATACACACACAGAGAGTTGCACAGACAAGCACACAACTTACTATTAGCAGTTATTTATTCACAAACACACACACACAAACACACTGCATACACAGATACACAAATGATCATTTATTTATTGATGCAGCTGATGCACAGTCAGAGCTAACGGCAACATCAGCACAGCTACAACACTGCTGGAGATCTATGTTCAACAAGACCTTTTGCTCCCCACTTTAAGCCAGCGTTTATGGAGGGTGTTTGTGGCAGGCATAAGGTTATGATGTGTAAAGACTTGACATATTGTACTGATATATTTTGGCACACTAGCTACTCTTGAAGAGTTTTGTTTAAAAGTGTAATTCACACTTTTTTGAAATGTATGACAGTTACTCAGGCAAAATTATTGCTGACATTAAAGTAAGACTCACTATGGCATAATGTTGAAGTTATTCGCCATTTAGGAATTTAAAAAAACAACATCTCTTGAGGATGCAGTCATCTGACAGGGAAATAAAAAGAGGTAATAATGTGTTTCCCAATTCTGTTCGCTGCAGAGAGAATCTGCTGATCCCTAGTCTAACCACGAGATGACTCACCTGTCTGTGTGTGTGTGTATGTGTGTGTGTGTGTGTGTGCGCGCGTGTGCACTGATGTCTCTGTGTGCGTTTGATAGATGGGTTCTGACAGCAGCTGTCAGTAAATCTTGATTCTCTGGTCATCTGTCTTCTCTTTCCGGCTGTCGACAGAGCGAGAGAGAAAGCGAAGGAGAGAAAGCTGGAGAGGGAGGGCAGAGAGAGAGAGAGCGGGGAGAAGGCGAAGGGGGGACGGAGGGATGGAAGGAAGGATGGAGGCAGGGAGAGCGAGAGAGAGAGAGAGAGAGACGGATGGGGAGAAAGGTAATGCTGGGAGCGAGGGAAGAGGTAGAGAAAGGGAGGGAAGAGATGAAGGATTAATGGATGAGAGAGCGTGAATAGACATGCATCACCTCTGGCTGTGAAGAGGAAAGGGGGCATGAAGGAAGGAGAGAACAGAGAGTGCAACAGTCCCTCACCAGATGTCCTTTCGGTTGTACATCAGCCAACTGACTGAATCAGGAGCCTTCTTTAGTAGGAGAAAGCGATACAGAATTTATCTTCTAACTGTGCTTGCAGTTTGTTAGGTCAGTTAGTCTTACAGATCCAGTGGTACTAGCAAAGCAGAGGTAAACACATATGGACAAGTTCTGTAACCAAACCCTACTCCTATTTTCCATCCTTCATAACTCAGTCTTCCCTTCTGTCCTTCCCTCTTTCTCCCTCTGCTTCCATCCTCTTGTGTTATCTACTTCAGCCCTAATAACTCAATGGTCCTCTTATCGCTAATATCCCGCTCTCTCCTCCTCTCCCTCCATCCATCCCAGAGTTCAAAGTTCGCCCTTCGTAGCTGAATACGCCCCCGACTTCTCTTATCGCTAAAATTACCCCCTCTCCTCTCCTCTCCTCTCCTTCTTTCCCTCCATCTCTCCTTATCCCCCTCTCTCCTTGGCACTGCTAGAGTGACGTGAACTTTTCAAATTGGTGTCAGCACTCTTCTCTCCACATCTCTCTTTCTTCTCGCTCACTCTCTTTCCTCTCTGACATTATTAACAATATTTTACATTTTTCTCTCTGTGCCTTCTCTCTTTCTCTCTCTCTCTCTCTCCATCTCTAATTTATTAACGTTAGTCTACATTTCTCTCTTTCTCTCTGCCCTCTCTCTACCACTCTCCCTCCGTCACTTCGGTTATACAATCAGAAATTAAATTGCCTGGGTCTTGGTTAGATAAGTGTGGCTGTGAAGCCAGGCGCGCAGTAATTAGATGGTAAATTGGGGACATTAACGTTGGGAAGGCAGCCTGCTGTCTCTCTCTGCATTATCACAGACCAGACACACCTTCAAACAACTACATTTACTATGACCTTTAGCCAAAGAGCCAAAGAGCCCCGCACTGTGCGTGTGTGTGTGTGTGTCCATGTATGTTTCACCATGTGTGTATACGTCTGTGTCAAATGTGCCTGCCAAAGCGTTAGCACTCTTCCTATGTGCTTATCAGCCAAGGATAGAGTAGTGCATTCACTCGTAGAACAGTGTAGAACAGTGTCTACCATGGTACGTACCTATCTTAAAAGCCTATGTGTCTTTAAAAAAGTTAACATTTAATGTGTCTTGCAGCATGAGTTGATAGCTTGACTTTGACTCAACCTTGCAAAATCGTTACATCATTGAATAGCAAAAGAAGTATTGCTATAGTCATTTGAACACCTAAGCCTCTCTAAGCCAGGGAAAATTTGGAATAGCTAGGTGTTAACATCACCAAGGTGGTAAGTTTCACACGCTAAAAGCTTCTCTAATGGCACATAACAGCCTGCAAGAAGTTGGCGGTGGTAGCCCAAAGATTGTCTAGGAAAATCCTAGGTGGAATAATGGAGGCGAATGAGTGATTCTTGCAACTCCCTTAAAAACTGCTGATGAGGTGCCCTTGAGCAAGACACTTAACCCCCAACTGCTCCAATGGCCAGCAATAGTAGACCCTGGTTACACTGGTGTGAATGTGTAAAATTATGGCCACAATGAAAGGACTAGACATTTTTAAAACTCTTAAAAAGTGGAATATTTAAAAATATTCTTTTAGATGTTCAGACAAACAAATTAAGGTCTGCCATTTAAGAATTGAATTGACCAATCCCCTGGATTCAGTGTAATTTATTGCTAGTGGGGATGAACTTACCTGTACTGCCTCAGTTTTAGACCTAGTATTCTGATGGGCTATTTAGAATATAACCTAATGACTTCAGTTTGGTGCTTATCATTTTACTTGAAATGTCAATGACAGCCTTTCAAAATCATTGTAGAATTCCAAATATTAAGGCTATTGAAATATTGAGTGATATAACATAAATATTGAGCTACAAGTGTTCTACAAGTGTTCAGCTGACAGCAGAGTTATGATGTATTACTAGTAGAGCAGAAGTTAATCTAGTGTAGTGGTTGTCCATAATGTGGTAGTTCTGATGAGGCTATTATAAAGCTTATACCGATGATGTATGACTAATACAGCAACCTGTCTGGTCTGTCCTAGTTATTACAGGCTGTACCACTGTTGTGCTGTGCTCTCTCCACAGGGTGTTGTGTGCCGTGTCTATTGATGTATTGCTGGTAGTCTAGGGGTGGTCTAGTTTATCATGTAGTGCTGGCCTGGCTTGTCCTCTCCTCTCTCAGCCTGTCACTTTTCTAATGGGAGGCCATCCATCACGTCTAGGAACACAAACACACACTCACACAGACACAGACACATACACACATAAACACACACACACAGCCCTTCACAGCAGAGTTTAACGTTGGGTCTTATGGAGACAGAGCTGAATATACACCATTGATCCCTCTGGATTCATTCACCACAGCAAGTAAAGAACCACTACTAAAGAAATACAGTCAGCAGCCACTTTATCAGGCCCGCCTCCCTGTTTCCGCAAGCGGCTCGCTCCTCCAGACAGTGAATCACATGGCTGTGACTTAGCATATTGAGGACATAGACAGGGTAACTGTTCGACTAAACATACAGAAGGGGCAAGGAGCATGATGTAAGGGACTGTGAACAGGTGGGCTCCAGCAGCAGAAGACCATGCTGGGCTCCACTCCTGTCAGCTGAGGACAAGAAGATGAGAAGTTACAGTTGGCACATGATCCCAAAAACTAGACAATTGAAGAACGGAACAGTGTTGCTCCGACGAATCTCAGTTTCTGTTCCTTTGGTCTCTCCTTGCTGATGGCAGGGTCAGGATTTGGCGTAATGGTGTGGGGAATATTTTCTTGGCACACATTAAGATGAGATGAAACTTTATTGATCTCCGTGTGGAAATTAGGGTGTTGCAGCACAGCGGCAAAAGTAATCGGGTTCAGCGGGGAAAAGACAAAAAGAACCTGAGCACACAAGTAGAATATAAAATACGCAATGAAAAAAAAAGTAAAAATGGTGCATATGTATATACAGGCAGACTCACTACTGTACATCCTCTGACACACAGTATGTACTCTGAAGTTACAAAACATTAGGACCACCTTCCTAATATTGAGCTATTGAATTTTGTCGTAATATTTTTGCTGACGAGGAGAACCATGCTATGCGTTGCCCCTTATTTAAACAAAGGCTTCAATAAGTAGTCTGATGACCTAGACTGACTATAAATCTTAGTTAGAATGAAGACAGATTTTTAAATGAATGGATAGGCTGTGTTACCTTCAGCATACTAACACCTGTCAGACTTCAGCCTGCTCTCTCTCTCTCTCTCTTTCTAACACACAAAAACACACACAAACACAGGAGCATAAACACACACACACACACACACACAGTAATTGGTTGTGACTCAAAGAGCGTTAATCAATAAGTGGACAGAATGTCATTTCTAATATAGACATCCATCTCTCTTTTCATTCTCCTTCTGTCTCTGCTTTTTTCTTAGTTATTCTCAGTGGCAGGATCTAAACCGTCTCCTCTCTCTGCCTCCACTCCCTCCTTCCATCCACCCATTCCTCTTCTCCTCTCTCCTCCCTCTATCCTCTTTTCAATTATTCTCCCCTCTCCTCTCATCTTTCCCTTCCTCTCTCCTCATCTTCTAATCCAATCTTCTCTCTTCTTGCCTCATCTTCTCCTCCTCTCCTCTCCTCTCCTCTCCTCTCCTCTCCTCTCCTCTCCTCTCCTCTCTTCTCCTCTCCTCTCCCCTCTCCTCTAATCACATCTCGTCTTTTCGTCTCTCCTTTCTCCTCAATTCCACCTGTACCAGACAGAAGTCAGTGTAGTGGAACTCCAACCTTAATGAAGATGAAACAGCCCAGCGTGTGTGTCTGTGTGTGTGTGTGTGTGTGTGTGTGTGTGTGTGTGTCTGCATGTGTGAACAGTAAGGTGAATTTCCTCCAAATTAAATTCATTTCTCACCCCTCTTCTCTCTCTGTCTCTCTTGTTATACCCCCCCACCCCTCCACCCTTCCCATACACCTTCTTCTCTCTCTCTCTCTCTCTCTCTCTCTCTCTCTCTCTCTCTCTCTCTCTCTCTCTCCCCCTCAGGTTGATCAAACACAGTAAGATCCTACCGGTGGTCTTTCAGCTTATTATGGTAAGAATCTCAGTCAATCCATCAATCAATCTGTACATCATTCAATCAGCCGGTCATCTTGTCAGTCAGCCAGTCAGTATATCACATGGTCAGTCAGTCAGTTCATCTGCCAGCCAATCAATCAGTCAGTCTGTTAATGAGTCTGTCAATCAGCTAATCAAGCCCAGTCATCATAATCTTTATTATTTTGTGGTATGTTGTGGGATTTCTACTTTACCTTTTCTGTTGTGTGCAATTCTTTTCTGTTCTGTTGAGCTCCGTCATGTTATCTTCTGCTCTGTTGAACTTTGATAGGAGCTCTATCTCTGTCACCTTCCTTGTGTCTTTCTCTCTGTCTTTCTCTCTCTCTCTCTCTCTCTCCCTCCTTTATTGATGTGTTATGTAAATCAGCCTGAGTGGTGTTGACCTATTAGAGGGCTAGTGTAATTGACTGGCAGGTCAGCCGCCGAGAGGGGGAGGGGTTAATGGAGTGGGAATATGGACTCCACTATTAAACTCGCACAAAAAACGCATACACACACACATACACACACACACACACAAACACAGACCACTTGTCTGTTATCAGCGAAGCATAACAATGTTTCCAGTAAACAATTTATTTCACCTGACCTTCTACGCAAACACACACTCATGCACCCACAAGGAAACACAGCGCTGCCTGTGTTCACCAAACCTGAACACTTGTATTAGAGCGAACAATTTATTTGCTTTGAACCCTCTGCACACACACGCATACACACATACACGCTAAATAATCAGTGTTCTGCATGGCTGCCTGTCCAGCCCCGACTAGCTGATGCAGAATGTTAAACACTCTGATCCAACAGCCTGATTAACTCCACTCCTGATTTTTTACTCCTGTCTGAACCAGTCACGTCGGGACCCATTAGTGCCATCTGCACTGCTCACGTTTGGATTGATTTGTGCTGCCTGAACCACTCACATCTGGATTGATTACTCCTGTCACTGGTGATCACAGTTGTCATGGAGAAACTCACTTAATTGTATTTGTCTAGATGATAAAGTAGTCCTGCTTGAGACATGAAAGAGCTCGGAAGCCGCCTAGACCAGTGTTTCTTAACCAGCTGGTTGCGGCGCCAAAGTGAGGCGCAAGACCGTTCTGTCAGGGTCGCAGACATGCACTCTTAAAAATCTGTATCACTTTTAAATGGTAGCCACTGTTAGCCACTATTATCTAAGCCAAATTCAGTCTGACTTTGTGTTATGTTAAGTGTTATGAAAATCTTATCTTTAACTGCAGTCACCCATATATAATGAAATGATAATAAGGTTGTCTTGATCTCATAACATGCCTTTGCCGGACATGAAAGACCCAGGACAGTGGGTCAAGGCTGTCATCATCAAAGTTTTGTATGTCCTAAATTAATATACTTAAATCAATGTACTTTATATGCACCCGCGGTTTCAAGTATAGTAGTCCTCTTTACGGCTTATTAGGCTGTATGTATCAATAGTCACAGTTTAAACCAAAATAAATTTGCTTTATGTTGTTGTTACCGACATACATGTTGTTCTAGGTGTGATTTGCTGTCACTGTCTTAAGCCTCAAGCTACTGTACATGATGAGTACCAGCCAGGCTTATCAGCCCATACACAGATCACACTGATGTGCACAGACCCCACAGGCAGAACTGGTCTATCTCAGAGAGGATCAGTTAATGAAATGAGGGCAGGAGAGAGAAGGAGGAGAGAGGGAGGGGGGCAGGGCAGGGCAGAGGAGGAGTAGGGAGAGAGGGAGAAGAGAGGAATAAGAGCAAAGTACAGAATAACAGGCCTAACCTCTGTCAAATTATTTTTATCTGTCGTGTAATTTGGCATCGCCTCACCTTACACTTGTTTCTCTCCAAATCCACTCCATCTCCATTATCACAGGTCACAACTACAACATCCTGTAATTGGCTGAATGAATTTGATCTTTTGCTCAACGTTGTGCCCTAATAACAATATACACTATAGGTAGAACATCTCATTCTTTTCAAATGTGTCCCGCAGGAAGAAATATTTGGCAATGTTCCTGGACGCCTATCAAATATTCATGTTATATAATCTTACAAAGTATGAAAACACGATTGATCTGTAATAACAATGAAAAGACCATTGTAAAATAGATCAGGTGAAAACACAAATGAATGATTAATGAATTTGAAACGCTGTGTACGGTGTGCATGTCCAATACACCTGTTGTTAGTATGAACATTATAATAAGAGGTCCCAAATTAAAGGCTTTCATCAGAATTAATAGGATTAAGAAAACTGCAGTTGCAAATGCAGGCAGGAAGTTATATGGGTAACAGTGGGTTATAAAGAACATAATATACTGAAAAAATACTTATAGTCATCTTAGAAAAATGACCAACCTACACTGTTTGAAAATATTAGCCATATACAGTATTATGGCCTCACTGATATAATAAATAATATATGTTTCACAGCATATTTTTCAAATATGTTTGTGGGTGGCAGTAGCCTAGAAGTTACAGAAGTGAACATGAATGAGAAACATTCTCCCCTCCCTCAACAGCTACTGTTGAAGTAAGTAAAGTCAGTTTATAATATTACCATAGTAACTTCTGAAGGTGTATGTAGCAGCTTTACCGGATACCCCGCCTTCACTTAGTTGGTGAATGGATTCAACCAATCATAAGTGGGAGTTGCTGGATGTATATAGAGCCTCATGGAAAAACCCGCTGTTGTACTCAACTTCAACTGTAATTAAACTGTTACCGTATTCTGTAGCAAGGCACGCCAACATGTCTGGCTTGTCTAATAAATGCTGCAAGCACAGTTCCTGAAGTGGTTTGATATGGAGAGATTAGCCCAACAAGTCAGACGATGGAATGCTACGCCTCCTATCTGACATCTACGCATTGGCTAATTACAAAATACGTCTCCCGGCAAAAACGACTGCTCATAGAGTTACTTTGACTTACCGGGATGGTGTGGTTCGTGGGTCTCGTCTCTCTCCCTGCAATGTATTCATGACGATGTAAAAACAAAGTATGGAAGAGAGACGATTTTCCACGTCTCATGCGTGGAAGCTGAACTTCAGAATAAATAAATAATAAGTAAATACTCACAGCTTGTTGCGATAATATAATACTTCCATGGTGAGACTATAGGAGGCATAGCTTGCGTAGCATTACATGGGCTCCCTGGTCTCTAAACTACAGGGACAGAAAGGATATGAGTGTAGTTCCGGTCAGGGTTCGAGTTAACTCCCAAGCGGAGGTTGCCCCCACAGTCGAATCAGGATGGATTTGACTCTGACGCTTTAAATTTATTCTAAGCTTGTTAAGGAGATTGGTCAATAACAGTGTAAGTGTTTGTAAATTCATGACCAGTCAATAACTGTGTTTTTCTGCTCCGTGGATTTATTTGGAGGAGTTTAATACATGCATGACCCCCAAGGACACACACACACACACACAGTGAGAGAGAGAGAGACAGAACTATGTCCACATTTTTCAGGTTTTAGAGGCAGTACTGAGTGAAGGCTCATTGACCTCCATGCCTATAACAGCCCCTATCTGTGCCTCTGTCTATCAGCTCATATTGCTTCAAGCTGAAGTTGAGTGATTGCTGACCTTGTAATGATACAGTCATAATTGAACCACAACATTTCCCTGACCTGACTACTCTCTCTCTCGCTCCCTCTCACTCTCTCTTTTCTCTCTCTCTCTCTCTCTCTCTCAGTGACTCAAGGATAAGAGTAGTAGTAATATTAGCAGCAGGACACTCCAAAATGCGGTAGCCTACCCTGTCACATAACTCTCACTCTCTCTCTCTCTCTCTCTCTCTCTCTCTCTCTCTCTCTCTCTCTCTCTCCTGTCTCCTGGCTAACACTAGGAATGTTAAGTGTAGAAAACAGGAAGACTAGCACGCTCAGCCCGCCTCTCCCCGCTCTCCCCTACCCACCAAGTAGCAGTCTGTGCGCAGCTGATTGACAGCTCGGAGCCCTCCTGCTCCAGACTTTGCCTCAATTGGGCCAATGCCCGAGCCACAAAATTGACTTTGAAAGCAAATAGCAGAGCAGTGGTGCTATCAATATATATACAGAAATATATTATATATCTGATATGTTATCGTACTCATTTATGTTCACCCAACATGGGGTGTTACTTTTACTAAATTCAAACAAAATGTCAACTTATGAAACCTATCTACAGCGGCTTTAATTTTGACAAACACTAGCCACTAGCCACAACAATGCCACTGGTGTGAGATAGAGGCTCACAATTAATTTGACAATGATATATTGATGTTTAAAACATGTTTGCAACACGTAACACCCTTTAATAGTGGACTTACCCAGAATGCAGTACTTTGAAACCCAAACTGTAACTTAATTATCTATCTCTGTCTCTCGCTGTCTCTAGGCTAACAGAAGCAATGTCACCAGTGGGATGGTCCAGAATGCAGTAGCCTTGTTATGTAATCTAAGTGGAGACACAGTCTTGGACCTGGAGCCACTGTACCAACAAGGTACGTCTGCATACACTACAGATGGAGAGAGGGATGCTTTAACTTTCCCCAGCTTCGAACAAAATATCTTTCTCTTACTTTCTAGTTCTTAGTTTTGTGTTGTTGTCTCTTGCACTTAGTACTCGGCTGCTGACGATCACAATGAATCATGAGTGAGTGTGTGAGTAAGTCCTAGTGGCCTGTCTGTCATTGAACCTACTGTGTGCATGTATCACTACACTCTGCTAGTAATAGTCATGTCACTTGTTGACACCTTGTTTTCCCCAGACTGAGTCCTGCTGCAGCATTATGCGTAGTCAGGTCAACAACCCTGGGGCTGTGTGTGTGCGTGTGTGTGTGTGTGTGTGTGTGTGTATGTGTATGAGGCAGAGACGATCCTTATATGTCCTTAAAGCCATGCTGAACATCTGTAATATTTGAATTTCCTGTAGATTTGTAGATTGGATGCATGAAGCATTTACAATCTGTGTGTGATGACATTTTTGAGAAGTGAGATCATTTTGGCCAGTCCCTTGTTCTTCAATGGCTAGTGTGGGGTTATGACTTTAATTAGAATTAGATTAGGTTTAGCTTAGCGTAAGGGTTAAGGCTAGACATGTAGCGGTGAGGGTTACATTTAGTTTTAGGGGTTAGGGAATGAATGTAGTCAGTGGAAGGTCTTTGTGTGTGTGTGTGTGTGTGTGAGTGTGTGTGTGTGTGTGCAAATGTTTCAGGACGCTGTAATTGCCACTCTCAGCAGCAATGAAAATGCCACACCACCCCTACGCAATAATACACCTCTCTTTCTCAACTTTCTATTTGGGGCTGTCTTCATCCCTCTGTCTCTCTTGTCTTTCTGTGTCTCATTCTGTCAGTCCATCTTTTCCTCTGCCCCCCCCCCTCACCACCACCACCACCACCAACCCCTCCTCTCCCTCTATTTCCATTGGGTCAGCAGTGCGGTAGTTCAGTAGTCAGCATCATTATCGTCCAATCAGCTCTCCTCTCAACAGGAAACTGTCAACCCAGCACTAATACTAGCCTGGCAATTAACGCTATCTCCCTCTCCTCTCCTCTCCTCTCCTCTCCTCTCCTCTCCTCTCCTCTCCTCTCCTTTCCTCTCCTCACCTCTCCTCTCCTCTCCTCTCCTCTCCTCTCCTTTCCTCTCCTCTCCTTTCCTCTCTTTAACTCTATTGCCCTAAACTCTGCTGTATTCAACTTGTCTCCACTCCTCTTATCCCTCCTTTCCTTTCCTTTCCTCCTCCCATCCTCTGTTCTAATCTGTTCTACTCGACTCTCATCTTGCCTCGTTCTCTCGTCTCTGCTCTTCTCCTTTCCTCTCTTCCCACTTTTTTCCTCTCCTCTATTCTAGGCTACTCTTTTCTTCTCCCCTCTCTTCTCCACCTCTCTTCCCCTCTCTCAGTCGCAGTTTCACCCTAGATCAGTCTGGCGGTGGGGAGGAAGAAGGGAAAGGGAGGAGGAGAGAAGAGGCGAAGGGAGGAAGCGTGTATAATTGGCTTTTTAAGGTGTGACAGAGAGAGGAGGGGAAGGGTGGTGTGTGTGTGTGTGTGTGTGTTGGGGCCTGTGAAATAGACAGTGAAGAAGAGCGAAGTAAGGAGATGTGTGTGTGTGCTCTGTGTGTATGCTTCTGTGTGTGTGTGTGTGTGTGTGTGAAAGAGAGAGAGATGTGAGTGTGCAGGGGGGGCTGAACGCAGGAGCACGCAGGATGAGCTGTGTGTGTGTGTGTGTGTGTGTGTGTGTGTGAGGAGATGAGGTTTATAATTGGGCAGATTTGCCTCCGACTGAGATAATACCCCCTGGGGAATGAAGACAGCGAGAGAGAGGAGCAAGAAAAAGAGAGAGACAGAGAGAGGGAAGAAGAACGGAACAACAGAAGGAAACAGAAGACGGAAAGTGGGTGAGAGAGAGAGAGAGAGGGGAGGGAAGGAAGAGATGAGAGAGGAGAAGATGAAGTCAGGAGAGCAGAACGGGAGGTAAAAAGGGTGACGGGTGAGATGGAGGGAAAGAATGGGATACAGAGAGAGAGAGCATGGTGCAATTGGGTGAGGGGGTGGGGGAGGAGGGAAACGATGACATGAGAGAAGATAAAGTTAGCTGGATGGGAGGCAGATTGAGAGAGGCAGGAGGTGGGGTGGGGGGGGGGGGGAATGACTTGATAGGTGAGTAAGAGAAGCCTTAATGTTAAATTCCCCCCAAAACAAAATTCTTATCATGTTTTTTCTATGATCGTGGACAGTTCAGTTTTAATTTGTGAACATGCAGAGATCTCTCTCAACACTAGAAACAAGAAAGCCCAGCCTCTAATCTGTGATTACATCAGGATACAAAGCCTGGAGCTTCTCCACCGACAGTGAACTGGAGACTGACTTTGTGGGCACAGTCATGACAAGTAGCCTGGCTGGAAATGGACACATTTTCTGGAACATAACTGTAAGTCCTACTATGAAATGAAGCTCATATGGATGTACAAAACTCAAAAAAAACAAAACCGCATAACATCCACAGTGTCAGTCTGTAGTACATTCTAAGCAGAGCAGCTCAAATTTAGGCCCATAAATCCAGAAAAGCAACACAGTTGTCCCTATCAGAGGGTTTTGGAGCACCGTGAGTTTGGACTGAGGCTGGGTGGGCAATGGGGTGCCACTTAATTAAAGCATGTTTGTCCCTTAATTAGCTAAAGAAACCCTCAGAGACTCTTCAGGTCTTGAAAATCCTTGAAAGTGTGTGAATTTGAGTCTTTGAGATTCCTCTCCTCCAGGTTTGATCAGTAGTCCATCCTTGTTATTTCTCTTGGCCTTATGCTAAAAGCTCAAAGGATTGTTTTTAAGTAATTTCTGCCAGGCTTGTTATAGAGTTCCTTTGGAGCTTACGTCTAGAAACCGTCACTTGAAATAGGATTCAGGCTATTTCCCCCAACTGTCCAAAGAATTCTATAATGGTTGTACCACACAGCGTCCATGTGTGTCCAATCAATAAGAATGGCCGCTGGCATAATTTATACTACAGAGATTTGTATTCCATATTCATGTTCTACATATTAGGAAGTGCCCAGGAGGTCACTGGATAGACAAATTTACATAATGACAATCAATAAGACACTTCTGAAGAACATACAGACAGGCTGGAAAACAGAGAAATAGACTTTGGTAATTTGCATGCAGTATGTGTAGAAAATGTTATTAGTAAATCAGTAGCAGAAGTATTTATTGTTCAACTACACTTGAAGCATGTAGAGAGGGTCAACAGGATACACAGATAGTGAATGCATCTTATGACAATATTACGCTGTTCTGACAGTGTCTTATGCATGAGTCCCAGATACAGGGTCGGAAACTTTTCAATCTGGGACTTTAGCTCATTTGTTTGTTTGTTTTTCAGGGGGCTCCTGGAAACACTGGGAATTTCCACCAGCTTCACTAACATTTAAATGCCAAATATGAAATTGTATGAATGACTAGTCTAAAAATAGGAATATGTGGCAACAGGCATAGCAGAAGCTGTTCCTCAGACATTCCCCGCCAACCCAAATGTAGCCTATTTGCTTTCCCATCATATCTGGAGCATGTACTCTAGTTCCATCAACCTGCTATTTAAATCCCTCAACCTCCACAAAGGCAAGCATGTCACTCAGTGTCATATTTGGAACAAGTTGTTTGCTCTGGTCAGGCAGGATCACATCTACAGTGAGTTGTCGTGTAAGATGTAGCTAATAGCTGTTAGCTTTCTTTGGGTAGCTCCAACAGGGTCACACTGAAAATTATACCGGTTGCATTGAAGTGTTCAGTAAGCATATTAGGCCAACCATGTTCTGGATCTGATTGCATCACACCCTCCTCCGAGGAAACTAACCCAACTATAACAAATTAGTTTAAACCCAGATTATTGGGGAAAATCCTGTTACTTCTAACCATGTAAACACTAAAATCGAACTTTCACAGATTACATCTATATCACTCTCTGTCTCTGTTTATTAGGGTTTTTTCTGTCCCCACAAAACTTTCCTACTTTGCTTAGACAGTTATAAATCCTCTGTACTATCCATCCTGTTGATTCCCTATAGAACTCATTTTGCTGTGGCTTATAAATAGATATTACTGCAAAGGGTTGTGGAACATCTATTTTTAACCTAGTTTAACTCCAGACTCTAAAATAGGACACAGCACAATGGTTTCAACTCATAAATTATTCCCCCAGTCATGAAATGAGCGGGTAACAATTGTACAAATGGGACATTGTTAAAATTGACTTGTTAGCATTGACTGAACAGAGTTGCAGTCCCTCTGATGACACTTATTAGTTATCTCTCTCTTCCTCTGTCACACACTCACAGAAACAAACATGCACACACGCACACACCTGTCACTCATTACTGATTATCCTGAATGAAACCTCTAAAGGAAAACTCCCATCATTACACACGCACACATACACACACACAAACACACACACACACAGAGATAGGCATGCACGCACATGTATGGGGTATTTATGGCTTTGTGTGTGTGTGTGTGTCTATATGTACTACATACATATGTCATTTATGTTGAAGAGACAAATGCATTGGATTCAAGTGGTTACTGTACTGTACAATCCATAATTTTTTTGTGTTGTGCCGGATGCATGTATAACCTGATCTAATTATCTCCTTTTGATTGAAAACCAGTGGTAAACACTATCTGTGTTGTGTGTGAGACCAATGCACCTATGCACATGACCCCTGTGCTGTAGTCTAACACAGGGGTACCCAACATTTTTTTTACCAAGTGACCCCATAGTGGAAATATTACCCCAAAATCTAAAAAACACAAAAATTATATGCCGCAATATATGCAACAGATTGACAAAACAGCATGTGATTCTTTAGAGGTATGGAAATAAATCTGCTTGATGAGTCTATAAGTCTAAAGGCAGTGGTGTCCTAAGGGTTAAGGAAACAAGCCTGTGACCAGAGGGGTGTTTGAAGTCCTGGTCTTCAATAATCTGGGTGGGTGAAGTGACCAAGACCCGTTTTTTCTCCCTGTCGATGTGCCATTGAGCAAGGCATGTAGCCCTCATGCTGCCCAGCTCTACCCTGTGTGTTTGTGTGTGTGCGTGTGTGTGTAACCCTCTCCTTCCTCTACAACTTCTCCTTCAGGCCACTCCTGGTAAATAAAGATAAATAATTGAATAAAATCCTGGTCAAGCTGCATAGCTTTTAACAAGGTCTCTGTGCAGCTCAAATGTAGTTTGCAGTGTTTTTTTTTTCCATTTCAAAATAATGACCTTTCCTTATTATTGCAGTAATTTCAGATTAACTGTGAATATTTATAAGGATTCCAGTTTCACATGAGGGGAGCTCACCCGGGCTCCTTTACCCCAAGGGAAGTCTGGCCTTTCCAGGTCTGCAACATGCTGATCTGTGCCACAGTCTATCCCGCTGTACTGCAACTTTTATTGGACGGCATCTGGAATGTCACCTAGTCAGGGCAGAGCTCCAGACTGGGAGCATGAAAACTGACAGAGAGGCATTTTTAGTGTTGTTGTGTCTGTTCTACTAGTAGCTCTAGCAGGGTGCAGCAGCACTGAATCAGCCAGTCAGCAGAGTGCAGTTTGATTACATTCAAACAAGGAGGCTGGTGGCGTCGTCCTCCCTTTTTCAGGAAAAAGCTCCCTTTACAATGGGGAAGCATATTTACCTATTTTGTTGTTATTAGTGAGACTAATAGTAAACCACTTAAGCCAAATGTACACAAAGCCAAGCACCAGGGACAGTGGTTGCATTATAAGGGGATATTTTTGCTCATCAGTTGCATGAGCTAATATGAGTGAATTTCTGATCTTATTCACTTAGAAATTCTTGATTGTTATGCACAAACTGTGGCGGAAATATGACTCCTAAAAAGAGCACTGCACACCCAAATAGCCCCATGTAATTACCAGCTACAAGCACACTCTGCGCTCTGCGTGTTTCCAATAAGGCCATGCAGCGTAAATTAAATGTCGGGTTTAATGTAATTTAACAATCGTCAGGTTTCCAATCAAAGAGCAGTTTCAGTTTTGATTAATTGTGCAGCCTTAATGCATGGGGGGTAGACGGCTCAAATGACATGAAAGTTGGAAAAGCCTTTTTGTTTACTGCCTGACTTGGTGAAGATGGCTGTGTGTGGCAGCAAGGATAGCAGCCATTCTGAACAGATAATAATAGAATAATATTATCTATATCTACATGAGCAATTATCTAGAATACAGTTTGCATCTGAGCAGACTCTATTGCCAAATCATGTTAACAGAAGAAAAGGTCTTTGTGTGACTGAACAGTCCAAAGTGTAGCAGCCTGTTTATTTCATTATGAGGCAGCTTGACAAAGTAGCAGTACATCTCACTGACAGCCGGCTAGCTTAATAGCCTTCTGGAGTCTGCAGCATGTACACACATACTCACTCTCTCACACACGCACACACACACAGAGAGAGAGACTCCCTCACTCTCTCAAACACCCACACAAACATGCACTTTCACTCACACAAACACACACACACACACACACACACACACACACTCATGACACCTACATTCTAAATAAAGATCTACTGGAATAAAAAATAACACAGGATGTGTTGTCCCCAGTGCATACAGTGATCTCATTCTTTTGGTATTTAAGTTAACTGTTATTTTTACGTACAGAAATGTAAATTTAGGGAAACTTTTGACTTATTGATAGCCTACGTATCGGCACAGCGAGATAAAGTTAGCTTTCTCTGTTGTCCTGTCCACATTGTAATATGGATTTCATATCAAAAGATAAATATGAGTGAAAAGAACAGACTGTCAGCTTTTGATTATGGGTCTTCATCTGCCTCCAAGTTAAACCATGTTGAAACAAAGACACCAATGAAAAACAACTTGAGCTCCCTGTCTCACACATTAGGCTCTCAAAGACCAATTTTAGCTCACTGTTCCAATACCTGAGCTTTAAAAAGACTAACATTAGCTCACTGTCCCAATACTTAGGCTTTAAAAAGACCAACTTCAGCTCACAGTCCCAATAATTTCATTTTGAAAAGACCAACTTCAGCTCACAGTCCCAATGCTTAGGCTTTGGAAAGACCAGCCTTAGTTCACTATGCCAATGCCTGAGCTTTAAAAAGACCAACTTTAACTCACCGTCCCAATACTTGTGCTTTAATAACTGTCCTGATTTAGCAAGTACAATTAGAATTGAATGTATCATGCATGACATTTACTTAACCCTTATTTAGAAGACGTTTGCTTCCACAATGGTTGAAATGCAACCGCAGTGACAAAACCACAACACTTAGAAGAAGATCTGCAAGGAGGCTGTGAACCCAGACATACATCTATCTACCTGAGAAACCACACGTCTGATAACTGCTCTTCACTAATACGAGCGGGGTGGGAAGGTTAACAGGCTGTGGGCAGAGGGCTGTCTGTATTCAGAGCATTTAGAGATGAGAGTCTCTTTGTGGTGCTTTTCATGTCACTTGAACTCAAACTCTGGTGGTGTCATGTCATTTCTTTGCTATGAAATGCAGAGCGATTTTTTACTATTTAACAGTCCCGATATGCCAATTTTAGCTCACCGTCCCAATACCTAGAGTTTAATAAGACCCACTTTTGCTCATTGTCCCACTACTTCGGCTTTAAAACAATCAACTTAAACTCCCTGTCCTAATACTTAGGCTTGAAAGAGACCAATGTTAGCTTGCCGTCCCAATGCCTCCTAGGCAATAAAAAGACCAAACTTACCTCATAGTACCAATAGTTTAGCTTTAAAATGGCCAACTTATTGTACAAATACTTTGGCTTGAAAAACACTAGTGTTGAAGGCTTTAAAACAACCTAAGGCTTTAATCAACTTTAGCTCTCTGTCCCAATACTTAGACTATTGGCTGTGCTATTGGCTGTAGAAACAAGTCATTGCTGTATGAGCCAGAGCAGCTTGCAGTGTGAGAACCTTGTATCTTTAATTTTGTTTTGTTTTGTGTGTGTGTTTGATAGAATTTTAACTGAATTGGAAGTGAACATGGAGAGGGAGGGGATGAGGGGAAAGGGGCAAGAGACAAGAAGAGAGTAACAGAGCATGTTTTTCAGTTCAGATTTGTTGTTGTTGTGTTTGTCTTCTTTGGCACTGAGTAAGTTTCTTGACCCTAGAGCCCACAAAACCCATTCAGAAAACTCATTGTCAACAATGCATTGGCAATGAGAAAATTGGCGAGTGTTTTTTGCAAATTCCGAAAGGTTGATTTTTTGTGAGGTGCACAGTGTTCATCCACTTGCAGAGATGTGTGTGTTTGTGTGTGTGTGTGTGTGTGTGTGTGTGTGTGTAGTGTGAGAAGGACACCTCAGGGACACATGCCAACAATAGCTAGCTACATAGAGCTGCAAAATGCAGAGTACCTGCCTTGTCAAGTTCAGTTTAATGAGCAGTGAAACATGGGTTTGCACTTTAGCTACTGCTATGTATTCTTGGCTTAGCAGGGGTTAGCAGCTTCACAGCATGTTCTATAACATGAGGAGGGGGGCAGGGAAGATAGAGGAAGAGGAGAGAGGAAAGGGAGGAGATGGGGGGGAGGAGAGAGAGATAAGAAGAGAAGAATTTATTTTCAGATCAACATCTAAATTGAACATTGGTGACAATAAAATACTAACAGGCTGAAGAGGGAGAATGCAGATCTGTTCCCCATTCTCTATAGGAACTCTATACCTATGGATCCACTGTAGAGCCATGCCAGAGCTTACAGTTATAGCCATTTAAAAGTCCCAGCTACCTTCCAATTGTTTGTACCTCAGCAACTCAACACAACGTAGGGGTTGTGTTGAGTTGGTTTGGGTGGATAGGTCGGCTGATGCGTCGGATGGTTGGTTGGTTGGTGGGTAGGTGGTCGGTTGGTTTGGTTGGTTCATTCCACCTTAAATAGCAATAACAATACATGATGTAAGCTTCATACACTACAGGTTCCCTCTATAGAGTAGATGATCTGATTAGATTTTGGAGCAACTTGCTGCATACATTTTCATATTAATGAGGAAAAACTTTTTTTTTTTACTACTATAACTCGTAAGAAACAGAGTTCATATTAATACTGCCCATGTGTTACGTGAAGCCAAGTATCTTCACATAGACTATTTGCTAATTAATGCATTAATTTGCTTAATTAATGGCTGCATTAGCAAAACTGGTTATATTTACATGGACATTAGGCAGCTCAAGTGCCTCTTGTTCTTCATTTTCTTCAAAACCTTCCTGTTAGGACCTGTCATGATGTTAGCTATGTCAACTTTTGCATAGTTGGCTGTCTAGATTGTCAGCAGACTGTTAAATGGTAGGAAGTGATAACTTTGTAATGCTAACAGACATAAACAAAACCTAGCAGTAATGCTAGTCAGTTAGCTGTACCTCACAAGTGGGTGGACTGTGTGGATCTACAGGCAGCAATTCATTCAGCAATTCTTTTTCTTACTGTTTTTTCCTCCACAGGTCTAGTAGAGGTGGTGGTGAGCATCCTCTCAGAAGCCGCACTGGTCTACCTGGATGGAGAGGTGCATGCTGGGAGGAAGGGCAGCCATGTTGTGTTGCTGGCCCTTCTGGAGCTGCTCCACAACATCCTGAAACACACATCAATCGTTGTCCGCTCAGCACTGCAGGTATGAACACACACACGCACACACACACACACACACACACACACAGGTCCTGTAACACACTTCCTCTCTACAAAATGGAGGAATGAGAACGAGAAGCGCTCTCCCCTCACTTGAACACCACTGTCAAGCTGCCCTTGAGCAAGGCATAGAATACATCAGGACTGAAAAATGTTAGGATATCCGGCCCCAACTTTCAATACTTACATTTTCAGCATTGAATTCCAAATCATACCCAGTCCTAGCAACAGAGATGAGGATTAGCAACCTGCCCAAAATTATTTTACGGAAGCATACACTAATGTTGGCAAACTTAGCATAATTCTATACTGAATTATAATGTGTGTAATCAGCCACAAATCAGGTATTTCCAGGCTTCACTTGACAGGGACGTGAATGCTGCCAAATTGAGAACATTGCAGTGACTACAAAGTATTGTGTTTGGAGCTGCAAGTAAAGATTCTCCAAAGGAAACAGATTGGGGTTCTTTCAGTTTCCATCTGGTAAATCTGGGAAGGCAAAAACACAGACAGTCCTGGGATAATAACTTCAGACAAAAGAAGGGTGGAACAAGCAAGTGGCTTTACCTGATGGTCTGGTTCACATTGGAAGTGGAAAAGACTGACAGACAAATCACCACTGTGTTTGCATGTTTTACATGATTGAGTGATGGAGGGAGCGTTAAATCAGCCTCACCTCACTGTATTTGAACTCATTAGATGCAAGACCTTCCTCCCTCTTTCCTTCACATTCTCTCAGCTAGCATTTCTATACATAAATGAAAATTCATTGTTTAAAACATAAGGATGGCCATCAATTGTGATATTAGTTAATTAGCAGTTTATTTGAAAGTGATCCGGCTCCCTAGTTTATCAGCTGCCTCAGACTCTTCTATGGAGAGAACAGTAATGTTGGGCTGCTTGGCTTGCTAGTTAATCATTGCATTCATGTAAATTTCATGTAATAATTGTTGCCCATGTGTCAGTTGTTTTGCTGTATCATGTGACATGGTTCCTTACAGGCCACTCTGTTATCCACATTGATTCAGTCCTATTTACCAATCCCATCTCTGTCGAGCACAGATTCACCAACTCTATTGCCTCAAAATGTTGCCCTTGTATCATGGCCCTAAAGGCGTGTGTGTGTGTGTGTGTGTGTGTGTGTGTGTGTGTCCATTGAAGTGTGCAGTGGAAGCTAGCAGGTTTAACCAACTGCAATATTGAAGTTGTGGACTCAGGAGAAAGCGGATGAGGTCCCTAGCCCCTGGGACACACACACACACACACACACACACACACACACACACACACACACACACACACACACACACACACACACACAGGCATACACAGAGGGGCCTGTCTGGTTATGTCCCTGCGGCCTCATTATCACCAATGGCTTTGTCCTCAGCTTGCCTCCCTACATACACACACGCGCACACACTCACACATACACACACACCAGCCCCCATCTCCCCATAGCCTGCACCCCAGCCCAACGCATACATATTAATGCCTGGACAGAGAGAGAGAGAGAGAGAGAGGGGGGGGGGGGGGAGGTGGAGGCAGGGAGGGAGAGAGAGAGGGAGAGAGGGGAGGATGGAGAGATAGAAAGAGAGACAGAGATAGAAAAGGGAGCGAGCAGAATGTGCAGCGGAAATCAATTCAGCGAGAAATGCAAAGCTCATTAAAAAGAAAACTTCTGCACAAACCAAATTCATTTGGGTAATAAGGTCTGATAAGGAGAGAGGACGTGACTACGTGACTAGACCACTCCTAACTCTCACTCCCTTTCCCTTTCTTGACCTCCGTCTCTATCTCTTTATTTAACACTTATGCATATGTATGTATATGTGTGTATGTATGTATATATACTGTATATACGTATATATATACTGTATATATTTATATATATACGGAGAGAGGGGGAGAGCATGCAGAGAGAGAGAGAACTGCAAATTGAGAGAGAGAAGCAGAGTGAAAAGGAGAGGAGAAAATTTACGCCAATATTAATCATATTACCACAGAAGAAAGACAAGAGAGCAAAGCTGAGAAGGAGCGACACAGTGAAAGAGAGAGAGCGATAGAGCGAGACAGGGAGAGAGAGAGAGAGAGAGGAGAAAATTTGTGCCAGTATTAATCACATTATTTCACTTCTAATTGGCCTGAAGTTCCACTGCAGGCACAAACTGAAGTAAAATAAGACAAAGAGAGGGACGGAGGAGCTAATGAAGGGGGTCAGAGAGGAGAGGAGGAGGTGAGAAGACAGAAGTCTTGAAAGAGACGTCGAAATAATTTGACGTGACAAATAAAGAAAGCGGCTCGGCCGGCGTTGGTCTGAACGCACATCGTGTTAAAGATGGGTTAAAATAACACAGCATACCCAGGAAGACTGCTTCCTCTGTCAGTCTGACTATCGGTCTGTCTTCCTCTGTCTGTCTCTCAGTCTGTCAGAATCTGTGTTGGCAGGTCTCTGGATCCATCATTATTGACTGTCAAATCTCTATAAATGATTTAACGTGTGTGTGTGTGTGTGTGCGTGCGTGCGTATAGAGCCAGAGGCTATCTTGTCCAGCAGTAGAGACGGAGGCAGCAGAGAAGCTGCTCCTAGCCAACAGACCCCTGAGCCAACTCAACTCACAGCTCATTCACATGGTGAGACTAACACTGACAGAGAGCCTGTCTGTTTGTGTATGTGAATGTGTTATGTGCATACATAAATATTTTTCAGTGTGTGTGTGTATTGGGCTGTGCTTGTGTGTGTCTGCATGCATGTTTGTTTACGTATGTCTGACTGTATGTCTGAGATGGTGCGAAAAATTGTGTATGCATGCTTATTTATGTGAGGGAGTGAGAGAGAGAGAGAGAGAGAGAGAGAAGACCTGTTTTTCTGAATGTGTTTTCCAAGTTGTGTTTTGTATGTAGTTTTGTTGTATAAAGCTTATTTATCAAGCTTATTTCAAAATACCCGAGTCCACTGCTGGGTGGAAATTTCACTTGTATTATAATAGAATGACTTTTTTCAAGAAATAATCTGGTCAGAGTTTTGAAAAAAGAAACTCTTTCACTTATCTCAATAAAATCTCCATTAAAAATACCTTAAAACCAGTAAAAGCATGAGCCAGTGTTCCATGTGTCATTCATGCTAGCTGGATCTACAGCATCCTCCCAGTCCCAGGTCCTGTGTCCGCCTGCATTATAGATGGCAACACTACTGTTGAAGCTTATTCAAAAGCTCTTCCCTGTATTAGCGGAGGGATCGCATGTCTACCAGACAAGTGGCTTTAACTTTGTTATACTAATGCAGCTAGTTTGACTTCAAGCAAACCAGTAAACCTGTTTTCACCCATGACAGATGCAGTGGTGTCTTTGGGCCAGTCACTGTGAACATTTAAACATTCCATTATGCAGGAGGAAAAAAGTGTTAATTTCTGCATCCCATTTGATCACTAAAGCAATTTGCTGAATTTTTCCAACTGGCCAGTGGGACTTGCTGGCAAACTGCTGTCTTGCAGATGGGTGTTTTGGATGAGTAAGTTCCTTTGACAGCTTTTTGACCGTGACCGCCTATTTAATGGCTGTTTCCAATTTCCAAAGTAAATTCATTATTTGTTAAAACAAAAAAAATAAGTATAGCCTAAACTAAATTAGCATTTTGCAAGTTAAATTCATTATTTGTGCAATAGTGCTTATTTCCATTTTCCAAGGTAAATTCATTATTTGTTAAAAAAAAGTATATCCTCATCTAAATTAGCATTTTCCAAGGTAAATTCATTATCTGTTCAAAAAGTTATAGCCTTATCTGAATTTCCATTTTCCAAGTTAAATTCATTATTTGTATAATAGTGCTTGTTTCCATTTTCCAAGGTAAAATCATTACTCCTTCAAGACATTACAGCCTAATTCTAACAACGACCAATTGTTTCCCACTGTGTCAGTAGATTAACTTACTCTGAGAACAGCAGGCTAAATGACAATAGGAAGACAATTTGTAAAATGTAAATGAATACGTCAACTAGCAGGTAGCTCTTTTACAACATCCTGTTCCAATGGTGAGGCAGTTTTTATTCATTTTAAATGGTAATTGTTTTCAAAAACCTCAGCAAGGACAATCAGTTCCCTGCTGGCTTGAGAAGAAGTGTTAATTCACTAAACCCTAAGGTACGGCAAAGTCTCTGCATCTAATATCATTTGCCACCAAAACTTCCAAACCCGCTTATATGGAGCAATGACCGATTACTGACAAGATGTTATTATTTGGTCAATGTGACACAGGCCACTAAACTCTCTTGCACACAGATTAGATAGACAAGATAGAGAGGTTTTTTTTTTAAAGATGTAGCTTCCAAATTGGTTTCTGGCAATTTTTGATAGAAGAAGATTAAAAACTACAGGATCAAATTTGGACTCAGGCTAAATTATGGCAAGTGCCATATCTTGCCATACCTAATTGACATTCATGAGAAAGCGTTATATGCCACTTATATGAACTAAACTTCTGTGGACAAGTGGAGAAATTACTGATGACTGGCAGGATATTATCATTTTGTAAATTTGACAAATTATTAGCTGTTGTGCTTCAACCAACACTGTTAATGCAGACAAGTCGGTTGTTGCAGGTCAAGCAGCTGTCCGCACAGTCAGTGCATAATATTCCCAAGCTGATTTCACATGTCTGATGTGAAATCAGCTTGGGAATATTATGTGAAAGCAGTGAGCTTTTTGAACATTGCCTATTTGTTCAGTCCAGATGATTATCCTATTTTATTGAGGTAATTATAACGCCTACAATTATTAATCCCCGAGATCCTGCGGAAAGTGAGAGGCAATTATATCTACCACTCACCAACACACATCCCAGTACAATACGCACGAAGCACTGAAATACAGGAAGATAAGACTTGGGGAAATCTGCCTTGTCCTTCCTACTGAGAGAACTGTGGGATTGTTATTGCTGTAGCCATCCAGAAACATTCAGGCTTTCTGGCTGCACTGACGCTAATGAGGATTAAACGATCAGTCAAAAATCTGATATTGGGAGGTGCGTACCATGTAACCGCAACGTCTTGCATGTCATCCCCCCTCTGTCTCCCAGTCTGTCCTGTCTCTTTGCACTTTCAACTGTCTAATAAAGCCAAAAAATCTGTATTAAGGAATAGTGGGGGCTATGCAGAATGGATTCAAAGATGGGGGCTCCCTCAATCCTCCCATAGCTCTACTCAAAACATCAAACTCATTAATGATACTATTTTGACATGCAAAATATTTGGTCAATTTAATCAGTATACAAATTGTGCTTCATGACCGTCTAAAATAATGGACATTCAGCCCAAAAGTTTTTATAAAGTTGCCTTTTAATGTTTTTTTTTTTAAATGATGGTTTTAATGCTTCACCAATGCTTCACCGTAACACATGCCGCTAAAAATATACATCAATTCATGAAATTGAGGATGATAAGACTGAGGACAACAAGAGGACAGGAGTGGAAAAGGAGGAGCTAGGGAGCAGGAGAGGTTCAAGAGAAAGAAAATGAGAGGAGGGGAGGAAATGAGAGGAGGAGAGATGGGAGCAAGGGAAAAGGAAAGGCAGAGACGGAAGCGAATCTGTGGAAAGGAGAGAGGGTGCTGGGAGGGATCCTGGGAAGTGGAGGAGAAAAAGGAGAGGGGGGAAAGAAAGGGAGGTGGGAGGAGGAGAGGAGGAGGTCTCAAGGGACACAATAGAGGTTTTTACTTTTACTTGACATGTTGAGTGGTGGGTGGGCCTCTATGTGTGTGTGTGTGTGTGTGTGTTTGCGTATGAAGGGGTTGAGGGGGGACAGCTGACACCCCTCCAACCTCTGCCCAGCCCCTTGGCCCCATGGGAGATTAGCGAGATGGAAAGAGCAGGAGTGTCGATTCACTAAACCCTGAGGTGTGGTAAAGTCTTTGCATCTAATATCATTTGCTACTGCTGCTTACATTAACAGAATACATTTCTGGGGACAAGTGGAGCACAGACTGGTGACTGGCAAGATATTATTATTTGGTCAATGCGATCAATTATTACACGCAGGTCACCAAACTATCTTGCACAGACACACAGTTTAGAGGGAATGTTGATCCTTAATGCTCCCCTAATGTGACTTTTTTATTTTTTTTAGATATGGCTTCCAAATACATTTCTGTCAGTTTTTGCTTGATCTTTGTCATTTCAAAAACTACAAGATCAAATTTAGACTTGCATAGGTTAAGGTAGGGCCACTGCAATACCTTGTCATACCCAAGTGATGCTCAGGAGGGGGAGGGGGAGAGAGAGAGAGAGAGACGGAGGGAGAAGCCATTTCGATTTTTTACTTAAATACTTCAACTTCTATTTTTAAATTTCAACTTCAATTTACTCTTGATGTCTGTACTATTCCCCTCAGTCTCTGTGTCTCACTTTGATTTGACACACTTTGATTTGAATTGAGTGAGAGAGGGGAGAGAGGGGGTATTGAAGGAGACAACAACATAACTCTCACTTGATGAGACTCCGGTGACCTTTGAACTTTACACACACATACTCCTAAACACAGGCTGAGGTGAAGGAGGTGTGTCCAGCTGATAGGTGGTGGTGGTGGGGGGGGGGGTTGTCAATCTAACACCTGACTTGTCTCTCTGACACATTGATGGAGCAAGCAAAGAAGAGCGAGAGAGAGAGAGAGAGAGTGGGTGGGAAGAAGATTGGTGCATGGAGGAGAGGGGGAGGGGTAGGAACATTTTGGTGAATTATTTGCAATGTTATTCTTTTATTCACAATCCTGATATGGGGGGGGGGTACAGAGGAGAGGAGGTGAGGAGCAGGGAGGGAGGAGGGGGTGATAAGAAGAAGTGGAGAGGCAGATAGAAAGAGGATGAGGAGATAAGCTGAAGACTGATTAGCCAAGTCTGGTGTAACAGTGTTAAAGGGGAAGTATGGTACTCTGTTTTATCAAAAGTTGAGAGGAAGTGTTGGCATTTAAAGGTGCAATAACTAATATTTGTTCTACCCCATAGCACAAAATGACCATAACATATTTGCAGTGGATTGATAGGCTTACTGATCAGTATTAATGACTCAACAATTACTTCGCCAGGTGCTGAGATTTCTGGTTTTCGAAACTGACCCTTAAAATTACTTAATACCCCTTTAATTATACTATAATATACTCTTATTCTTGTGGCATTCATTTCAGCTCTTCAATTATTTTCTGCCATCACAAGTAGGGTAAAAAGGTTAATTATTTCTTCCATTCATTTATTAACACATTCCAATCTCTCCCTCTCTAGCTGTCCACTGAAAACCAGGAGGTGTGGGAGGAGTCTGTTCAGTGCCTCTCCCTATTGGTCCAGCTGTACGGGGGGGAGGGGCACGACTGCCTGTCTCCGTCCTGCTTGCGTAGCTTCGCACACGTGCTGCGCACGCACACACACGCCGAGACCCTCCGAATGCAACGCACCACACTTAGGGTCATTAAGCGACTGGTGAGTACACACACACACGCACATACACACACATTCAGACCAACATACACACATACATACATACAAACTTTAACACATGCTAGCATTGCCTCTATGACTTTTTTGTAGGCTATCAACATTTTTGGACATCCTGGTATGATTTAAGCACCAACTCTAAACATCGGCCCTATGCTTGTTTGTGTCTGGGGGGTTGAATTATAATGTGCTGTTAATTCCCCATATTCTCTATCAGAGGTGTCAGTACTCCTGGTGTGGTTGTCCACCACTGCAGAATGAAAATGTAGCATATAAAATAGCAAAGACTCAGTGCAGACACACACACACACACACACACACACACACACACAGCCCTGCTCTGCCGCTGTTCTGAAAATAGAGCCTGTAGTTTCACTACAACTAGACTGACAGGGCGAGCGGCAGAGAGAGGAGAAAAGTGTTGGTTTGTATCTGCCTGTCACTCTCTGTTCAAGTGTCTGTCCAATTTTGTCTGATAGTCAAAATGATTTGTAGAACAGTCCAAAGATGGCTGACTAGTAACAGAGCACACTGCAGCGAGGCAGGTGGAGAAGTGCTGGGGCTTCCACTCCCCAACCTGTTAATCACATTAACTTCATCTGGTTACATGGAGGCGAACTAAGCAGCCAAAGCCAGCATTCACCAGCATTAAGCGCTTCTTAAGCTTGGTGGCTGGTGTTGATTTATTGAGCTGACAGACACACACATAACAATGTGATGATGCTTTGAAGTTTTGCTACTGCAGTCTAAACAATTAGAATTTAAATTGAGGGACCCATTAATTCAGCTTAATTAAACAGCCAATCAGGAAGCTAACTAAACAGCCAATCAGATATTGATCAGAGGCTCTGGTTAGAGAGTCCTCATTAGACCAGCTTCTTGTGAGGCAACTGAAAAGCATTCTGTTATATTGTGTGTGTGTGTGTGTGTGTGTGTGTGTGTGTGTGTGTGTGTGTGTGTGTGTGTGTGTGTGTGTGTGTGTTATTCTCAATTGATCTGAGTACATTGGAGCTGCCAGGTAGAAGCTTTGAACACTGAGAGGAGGAGATGAGAGGAAAGAGGAGCAGAGGAAGAGTGGAGGAGGGAGGAGAGGAGAGTTCTGCAGAAACCTCCTATCTCCAAAAAGTCAACGTGACAACAAGTGTGACCCCCATGTATTGTGGAGTTTACAGTGTGCATTCCCAATGCCCTAATGTGTTGGCTTGGCCTCAGGGTCACAAAGTAGTTTCTACACCTGGGACACAAGGTCAGCTGTCACACTGTGACATCATATGGACTGACTGACTGACTGGTCTGCCTGGAAGCAACCTTATATTTGCAGTTCTGTATGTGTGTGTGTGTGTGTGTGGGGGGGGGGGGGTGTCTATGGGGGTGTATTTTTTATTTCTGTCACTAATTAGTTCTCAGCCACCTGAACCACCCACACATAAACTCTCTCTCTCTCTAGCTCTCTCTTTCTCTCTCTCTCTCTCTCTCTCTCTCTCTGTCTCTCTGTCTGTCTGTCTGTCTCTCTCACACACATAACACAGACTCCCTTTTTCTCTTTCTTTCTTTCTTTCTTTCTTTCTTTCTTTCTTTCTTTTTTTCTATCTATTTATCTATCTGTCTGTCTATATCTATCTATCTATCTATCTATCTATCTATCTATCTATCTATCCTCCTGTATATGCGCTCTAATGTCCTCTAATGTCCTCTGTCCCTCTGCTAACAGCTAAGGTAGCATCTAGGTGTGTATTCTCTACCCTATTCACCATCGGGACTAACACACACACACACACACACACACACACACACACACAGAGCGGTGTTCTCTGGCTGTTCCCTCACAGCTATGGGATGAGTCACTAAGCAGCTGAGTGCTAAGAGCTGAACTAATTTAGAGTTGATCAGAAAAGTACCCATCTACGTTTTTTAAAGGTTTTTTTTTTCGTCTCTGCTTTGTTGGATAGTCCCAGTATAGAGAGACAGAAAAGAAGATAGAGACCCAGGACATTGTGTTTATGTACTATGCGCCTTAGCCAGCTGAGCCACCAGGATGCCCCCATCTACGGTTTTGCACATTTTGTCATGCTTTTTGGGATTAGATTCACACAAATATCTCCATTTTTTCAAAGTGGAGAGGAACTGTTGACATTTAAAGGTGAAGTAAGTAAGACTTTTACTGTCCCCTGGCACCAAATGACCATAATAGCACAAAATGACCCTCCGCCCACTCGCACTCTCAGCAGTTCAAAGATGGAGGACGGTGCTGTGAAGGAGCAGAAATGACAAAGCAGTATTATTATTCCAGTATTTTGCATCATGATATATGATGATATATCACCTCTTCCCTAGACGTTTCTGTTGGATCTCTGCTCTAATTGGCGGGCTTACTCATCTTGTGAAAAAGTGACTTTATTATGTGTGTCAATTACAGGCCACCGTAAGCTGTGCCAGAGACCTGTACATGTTGTTGCAATTCTTTGGTTGTCGATAAAAGTAATGGATTACTTAATACCCCTTTAATGTAACGGATCAAAGTAACAGCAAATGTTAAGGTTTAAAGCAACAGTAGAAAGTATTTCTCCCCTTTTTATTTAATTGGACCAAATTGTCACACTGGGTTACTCACATCATCTTTAGGTTGTATTTGGAGGGTTGGAGGTTATCTCCCCTCTCTTTGTTGCTGACAAATCTGAGGTTAGTTCCCTTCAATCCATCTTTTTTTAGGATTTTAGGGTGTAGAGTGGAGTACTCAAGCACAATGTGGGGTATTTGGTTCACTTGTTATTGGTGGAGTCCAGTTGAGGTGTCAAACAAAATAGAAATCATCACCCTATACACATTAGTCAGGTTGTGTTCTCTTTCTTCACACGAGGCTTATAAGATTTCTTTAAATGTCATTAGCTATTCACACTCTGTTTGGCCAATCAGTTGACAGAGAACAACTTTCACCTTTGAGAGAATGCAACAGACATTCAACACAGACACTTTCACAGACGTACAATCATAGAAATACACTGACTCACACTCAGACACACGCATACACGCTCACACAAGTGCCTGCCCTTCAACAAAGGCTTTTTAATTATCTTTCATTGATTTCAGAGCTCTGTTAATCTCAATCAAAGATCCCGCTAATAGCTTCCAGCTACAAGGGAGGAGAGAGAGAGGGAGAGGGGGAGACGGAGTCAGTCAAGCTTGAATTGGTCAAATTTTCAACTTGAGTCATTCTTCTCCACCACAACTTGGAAAGACTTAAAGGTGAATGCCATTTAATTCAAAGGGGATTCATAAGAAGTTATTTTGAGAAGAAAGAAAGAAAAAAATCAGTCTACTAAACTAGAAAATTCACCACACAAAGAAAACAACAGTACCACTAGTTGAACTGACCTGTTTTCTTGAGCGTCCCGTGCATGATTTGGTGGTAAAGTATAAATGTAGCCTATAGCTGTACATTCAGACGGAACATGGAAAAAATGTAGAGGTGGCAGAAATGCATCCAAACAAGCCAATCAGCTTCAAGAAGGACTCTATCCAAACGGCTGCAAATACAGATGGAAAAACGTACATTGGGTATTTGTGACCAATGACGTTTCTAAAAGCACAGACTTGGTCATGCTGGATTAAAGGATTTAAATGCAAGAATACTAGAATAAAGAAGTATAATGCTGAAGAATAGCTTCAAGTAATCTACTATACATCACCTCATCATTCCTCTCCCTGAAAAAAAGAAGTCAAGTCATCACGGCAGTTTCGTACGGTAAGACTTGACGCAGGATATTGCTCCAGCCCTGGACAATTCAGTCAATACCATACTATATCACTACTTTATTAGTACGGCCCATAGATTAGTAAGGCCTACAGACTGACCAGCCTGCCAGGCATTCCTCACTAGCCGCACACACACATACATCACATACATATTTCTCTTTTTCACCCGTGGCCAAATGTCTCTGTCTGTTTCTCTCTGTGTCTCTGTGCTGTCAGGTACAGTGTCACTTGTTTAAACATAATATCTATTTAAAACCGCTGTTTCTCCCAAACCACTCTGCCCGTCTGTCTTTCTGTCTGTGTGCCTCTCGTCTGACTGAGTCCAGCCTTATTGAGTCAGGGTGTTGGTGAGGTAGACATGGGGGGAGAGGAGGACGACGGAGGGGGAGAAGGGATAAAAAAGAGGTGTGTGTGTGTTTAGAGGATGGTTGGCAGGCGAAGAGAATGTCCCCTCACCCTTAAGGAGAAGGCAAAGTGTGTGGGTGTGTGTGTGTGTGTGTGTGTGTGTTTGTGAGGAAAGTAAGAGAGGGGAGAGTCTCGTCTCCTCCTAACCCCGTTGCCAAGCAACAACCATGCTGTGTCGCCGCGGAGACAGAGGTGATGATGTCACTGGAGATCAGAGAGAACACGTACGCCAAACACGCAGAGACACACAGACACGCACACACACACAGAAAAACGCGCACACACACACATATTCACTAACACACTGCAGACCCACACTCTCCACACTTAAAGAGACATGTACACACACACACTTTTTATTATTTATCGAACAACATTCATTCGCTGAGCCTAACCTTAACCCTGATCGTAACCCAGACCCCAACCTGAACCTAGCTCTAATTCTAACCGCTATAATAGCCCCTTTTCAAAGCGACTGCCCTAGTCACACACACTCATACACACACTGCAGTGTGTGGACCAGGTGTTCCGAGGTGGGGTGTGGAGAGGCATGTAGGGACAAGGATGGAGAGAGGGATGGAGGAAGGAGAAGGAGAGAAGAAAGAGAGGACTGAAGGGAGAGACAGAATGTTCTTTCAGCTGACACTCTTATCCAGCAGTAGAATCTGTTCAAATTCATGGATCAACAACATTGTAAGAAACCAATAAGTGTGTGTGTGTGTGTGTGTGTGTGTGTGTAATCCACTGACTTTCTGACAAATTAGCTCTTTGATCAACTTCCTTTGAAATGACATTGACAAGTGTGTGTGACGCCACTCTGCTGTTGGTCGTAAAAACTGGTAGCTTACAGTATGATTCTTTTGTGATTACACAGGCCAGTGGTTGTCATCCTGCAGTGGTTCACAAGATGATTTTGAGTGGGGCTTTGAATTATGGAATGTGAAAAAAATAATTTGCAAATGTATTATCAGCTTCTTAATATCTGTGAAACAATGAATATATGCAGCTAGGCTTCTTCCACTTATTAATCAGTGAAATAGCCAGAAAATGGGAAAAATGTCATCACAACTGCCTTGTTTTTGGGCGGCATGGGCCGACAAGGATAAACAACACTGATACACAGTTGTCTATCATGTACCAGTTCACCTGTCTATACAACTAAATCCCTCTCTTTCTCTCTCTATCTCTCTCCCTGCCTCTCTCTCTCTCTTTCCCCAGGTGCAGACAGCAGACAGATCTGATTGGTTGGAAAGTTCTGAAGGGGCGGAGCTCGTGAGTCTACTACAGGATATGACTCAGTCCAACCGGTGTGTGTTTGTGCTGTTCATATGTGTGTGTGTGTGTGTGTGTGTGTGTGTGTGTTCAGGTTTGTATATGCCTTCACATAAAATACCCATAGATCTCAGACAAAATAATCCTAATTCATTCATTTTGAAATTATTTTGTGGCAAAACAAGAAAAATATCAAGGGAATGAATGTGTGTTTGAGTGACCGAATGCATGTGTGTGTGTGTCTGTCCATATAAGGTGTGTGCTTGTCTCTGTGTATGTGCGATGTGTGTGTACAGTAGGGCTGAAACGATCCCTCAAAGGTTTCCAGTAACAAGTCTTGTTATTTTTATGCATGTCTAAACACTTCTATGTACATGTCAGAACCGATCTTCTTCTCCCTGTTAATTGAAAGGATGCGTGCTCCCGACAGTGCAGAGGAGAGCGTGTGTCAGCTTAATGGCTCACAAGGAGCTGGAAAGTAAAAAAAAAAAAAAGTAAAAATAAGACTTCAACTTTGTATGGGTTTTCTTGAAATCTCATCAATGGCAGGAAGCATGACTTACACCTCCCTCCAGCAACTGACAGTAGCAGCTTCCTTCCAAGACTCATGGAGACTGTAAAGAACAGTAATCAGCATTTCAACTAGAAGCTATGAGCAAGTTTTCACTTTCAGCAGCCAGTGTTTCCTTTATATTCATTTAATTGCAACCTGGGTGTCAGATCCAAAATTACCCGCAACCCTAACATCTACACAAAAATGTACAGGAGACACCGCTTTAATCCTTACCTTCCGTTTAATTAGTTACTGTGTGAAGAAGTCTTCACATGGGTGGGGGGATGTATCAGCCTGAGCCGTAACTTTAACACATTCAGCGTCAAGATAAATATCTCTTTAAGTGAAGTCATATTTCTCTTGACCTCTATAGGGGGAATTAAACGTGAGAGCTTCACTGTTGTGATGTGTTTTTAGTCACTGTGAAATCTGACTAAAAGGTAACTGGGATTTTCTGCAGTCCAGAAAAAAAAGAAAAAAGAAAAATAGCCAAACTCATGATCATGTATTCATGATGAGCCAATTACGACCTTACGATCACACATTTGAAATATTTTTTTTAACAGTTACTTCTGAATGGAAATAGGATTTTATAATTTTCTTTATTTCAAGAGGTAAAGATAAGATATCATTATTTGTGGGTTTTTTGTTTAATTTATTTTTGGTTAATGTTTACCAAAGGTACCAACAATTCTGCAAGGCTGTGTGTGTGTGTGTGTGTGTGTGTGTGTGTGCGCACCTGTATCTCTGCATCTGGCTGGCTGGCTGGCTGTGTTATGAGTGTGTGGGCGGAGTGTGTGTGTGTTCCCTCTTTGAGCTCAGGGTTTTGTCGTCGTAGCGACCATGCTTCCTTTGATCTTTTGATGTGAGAGACCAGCGACCTGGCACACACACACACACACACACACATAATGCATACACACACACAAAGAATACACAGAAATAGTCTCTCTCACTGCCTTCCATATACAAACAAACTCTCTCTCTCTCTCTCTCTTTCTCTCTCTCTCTCTCTCTCTCTCTCTCTCTCTCTTTCTCTCACACACACACACCCTGTCAGATCAATAATAAAGGTGTATTGTTGTCCTGCTATAGCGGCCTCTCCTGCTCTCCCCTCCCTCTCCCTTTCTCTCCTCTGTCACTCCTTTTCTTCCCCTCTCTCTTGTCAACCTCTCTATACCCATTTCTCCCCCTCCATTTTCTGCCCCACCTCCCCCTCCCTCTCCTCTCTGCCTCGCTCTCTCTCCTCCCTTCTCTCTCCCTCTTCAGCCGCCTCCTTCTTTCCACCCTCCATCCTTCTCCTCTCCCTCTCTGTCTCTCCTCTCCTCTCTCCGTCTCTCCTCTCCCTCTCCGTCTCTCCTCTCCTCTCCTCCCCTCTCTCCTCTCTGGCAGATGAAAGCAGAGATCAGCTCCAGCCTTTGAAGTGGCTGAGACTGGCACACTCCCACTGCTTTAGCGGTAGGAGGAGGGGAGCAGAGGTTTTTTAGGAGAAAGGGCAGGAGATGAGAGGAGTTATGAGGAGAGGAGAGGAAGGGAGAGGGGGCGAGGAGAGGTTTTAATTGAGAGGATGAGAAGAGTTGGGGCAGAGAGAGAGGAGAGAGAGAGAGAGAGAGAGAGAGAGGAGGGGTGGGAAGGAGAGGAGGCGAGGCGAGGTCTGGCCTAAGATCCCAACCCAAATGATGTCATTCAGCTTTTACCATGGCAACCTGCGGAATGCCTTTTCAAAACCTCCGGCCCTGACCGAATGCGGAGGGAGGGGAGGAGTCCCTCCACTCTGAAGAAAAAGCCTTGAGGCCCCAAACTTGATCCTCAGTTTATTGCTGCATTCAGTTAAACACGAAGCCGGCAGGAATGCGGCCCGCTTTTACCAAGGCTGAAGGAATAATAGCGGTGGTATAATGTGTTTTCTGACAACAGATGTAGCGCAGCGACCTGCGTGACTCTCCTCAGCAAACACACGCCACTCTGAAACTCTGGGATTCAGCTGCAATTTATGAAGGATTTTCCCTAACCGCCAACCTTAAGACCCTAAAATCAGCTGAACAGCGAACCTATCGTACCTTCACAAGTGGGACAGTAACCTACCTGACTCTGCTGGACCGAGCAGGTGTTGTGATTTTGTCCGAGGCAGTTCAGGGAATAGCCCATATCTGTTGAGATGCGTTTCTAGGATTCATGCCTTCTATTTAAACGACACTATCGATGGCATATTCAGACCGATTTCACATAGCCAGACATTTAGCCTCACTCCACTTCACTCCATCTTAGCGCAGGAGACAAGTGTGGGTAAAGGCCAAATTCTCGGGGGGGGGCGTGTTTACGTCTTCGGCCAATCCCAATCCGGAGCAGCGTTCAAAACGAACTCCCGTTTGACGGCCTTTGAACCCACGAGAGACACAAAAGGCAGCTGATCAGGATGTGAGGACCGAGGTGTGGGTGTGGTGGAGGGACCAGTCGAAGCAGACTGGAGGTAGAAACAACAGTTTTCCCCATGAACAATCCATTTAGATTGATTTCGGAGTGAACCATCCCTTTTCGGTCAAGCTTATTACTGTCCCCACTGCTTTTTGTCTCATGGCTCTATCGTGAACAGAAGAAGATATGCCGGTGGTTGGACTCATGGAAAACACACACAACGCAATATTGTCGCTTACGCAGGACGGAACAGCGAACTGAAACCAAGTGGTCGTGTAAGCCGAGCGTGACGCTGATGATGCCGTTCGCCGTAATCTAGAAGCAGTTATTTCTTTATGTACTGCCCTCCATACCGCAGCCCAGCTCGACTTGTGCAGGGATTTAATGAGTAACCCGAGCCGAAAGTTTGTCCCTAAAACTTTTATGGACCCAATTTATGTTTTCCAAATCCACAAACTTTCCAAGGATTTCCGAGGCCTGTGGGAACTGTGTTAATTAGGTTAATTAGGTAGGGTTTAATTAACTAAGGGGGGGAGAGGGGGGGCTTGTGTTGGCCTGGCTGTCAGGCTGCCCTCACAGACACCTGGGAGGGAGAGGAGAGAGGGAAGGACGGAGGGAGAGGAGAGGAGGGAGGGAGGAGAGAGGGAGAGGTGGAGAGAAGGGACTGAAGGAGAGGAGAGGAGTGGATTGCATGTATAGTGTGTGTGTGTGTGTAGACTGACGTATTTCCATATGCCGTGTGTGTTTTTAATAATGCCACAGCACTATGGCATTTGAAATATACCATTGTCACATTGGAAATGAGAGCGTAAGAGAACAGAAAGGGAGCAGAGGTGAATGCAGCCATCAGGGTTTCCAAGTCCCAGTCCAGTTCACCGGCGGCGACCGAGGCTCCGATCCATCACGCAACACCAGGAGCTACAGGAAAACACCCCAACAAACACACTCCTCTCCCGCACCTGGCAATGACCTCAATTCCTTCTCCTGTCGTTCTGAATGATAGGTTTTCCCCCCTGCAGCCTGCAGTCTTTGGTGGGTGCATTGAGTTTCAAGGAAAATAAGCGCCTCTCACGATAAGCCATAGTAGAAAATGTCCCACCAAAAGAAAGGTCAACAACACCTACAATTAAGACCCAAAGATGGTTCAGTGTTGTTACATGCAGTCTCTGGGTTGCCAGCCCATCAGCCCATGAGGACAAGAAGTCTCATATTTGCCTGACGAAGGTCTCAGTACCGAAACGTTGCGAATAAATGTTTTAATTGCAAGTACAGACAGTGTCTGGGAATCTCTTTTTATAGTATTTTGTGATGTAAAATTTCACTAGGTACAGGTAAAGACTTGAATAAGATCAAACCTTGATGCGGTTTTTACGCAACTAGAGTAAAAAAAGTTCTGCCTATTTATTGCTGTTGTTTCTTTCTAACTATATTGTGAAAACTTCATCATACGACGATGATGAAATGTCTCATGTGCGATGTGGCCGTGGTTCCAGGCCTGAAATCCAAACTGTCCTTGCGAAGAGGCACAGGTGAATGTTGAAACATTCCCTGATGTACGAGTGGGAGCTTTGGCCTGGACAGCACTGACACAGCCCCAACTAGGCCAATGAATTCCATATATAGGATACAAGCCTGTAAGCTTAGTGGAGAGAATGAGGCAGAGTCGGGCTAGAAATGGGTGAGAGAAATGTGCAGCAATCTCAAAGCTATATCAAGCGACGGATGGATTAATTCCAGTGTTTGTAAGCAATACATTAAACCCCTTTTAAGATATCTGAAACACACGTACAGTACATTACATTGTTCATTTTTGCATTCTTGGAAGAATCTGTTTGTAGTAGAACAAGTCGTTTACTCCGATTCAACACTAAGTGTGAATGCATATGCAGATGTTAATTAATGTATGTGTGCAACACAGTCTTTATACATAAAAAACAATTGAGTCTTGCTGTTATTTTTGTTTGTCTCGTTCAGGTGTCATGGTGACGTGGCGCCGCTGGCTGCTGAGATCCTCCAGGAGATCTGCACCTTCTGAAGGCTTCACCATTCTAGAAGATCTTCACTTTGTGGGACCAACATTCTACAACTTTTCAGCATTTCTAGACCTTTTCAGCCTTCCAGCAACTTTCAACATTCTAGAACTTTTCAGTGTTTCTAGAACAGTCAACTTTCTGCTTTGTAGTCTGCTTTTTACATTGTCAGTCTTCAGGTGAGGCACTGCTGAATGATCAGCCGTAGGTGCTTTAGAAATAAGGGCCTTTGTGTTTTGGAATAAACTGCCTTAAGTTATTCATACTTTGAAATCTCTTACTAGAACCCATTATTAGAAACTCGCTTTGGATATTTACTACCATCTGGTTAACATAATACATACTCATTTGTATTTAATATAATATGTTATTGTTTTAATTCTGTATTTTATTTATTGTTTTATGGGTTGTTGTGGTTATTGTTGTGTCAGTTGTTTTTAACAGTTTTTGATTAGTGTCTTAATTGCACTTTGTAAGTTAGTTTTGCAAAATGTTTTATAATACAATACAATACAATCATTACTGTTATTACTTTACATCTCAATGAATGAATGGGTCGCAGTTATCAGATTGTCTTACCTCCACACGTATCTCTCATCATATTTGCAAATGTGATTAATCACAGTAAATGTGTACCAGTCATTGCTATGTCACTCAAATCATTTGACAACTGGGTCAACACATCCAGCTGCTGTCAGGCCACACAGGATTATACCATGAGATTTAGACAGACTGTCATATGTGTCACAGGACTGGCCTCTAGGTATCTGGACACCTCTCATCATGTTTGGCACAACATTTACATCATTAGTTCATCTGTCTGCCATCATATATGTACAGCAGTAGAGTGACAACAGTGATGGTGAACATAGCCAGTAAGTAATGTGACATTATCATATAGAATAATCTTATGTAGCATTACAGTGAGTGTCTGATAAGAAAACATAAATGCTCAGTTGCCATCAACTTCTCCCAGGTGTTCCAGTTGTGATAGTAAGAGGCAGAAAAATATCTAGTAGGGAATCAGCTCAACATTTCAGCAAGAGACTAAACTATCAGACCTGCATCTTGTTGGAAAGGTTGAGCCTGGCCCTGGAAACGCCCTCCAACCAACCCCCCGGCCCTCCTCTCTTCCTGGAAATCCTGGACAGCCACACTTGGTCACGACTGGCAGGCTTTTAGTTCTTCACACCTGGTTCTCATTGCATATGCAGATCTAATCTAACTAAAAAAACTAAATCTGTAGCGAACACAGCTGTCACTGTTCAACTGTCCAATAACATCCACCAAGCTACACAAACTGCGAGTTGACACATTCTCATATTGTTGAAGATAGTGAATTGGCCTCCTGCCAGCCCAGCAGCATGTTCCGTCCAGGTAGATCTGGACACTTTTTGTTTTCACAGTCGGTGGATCGTCAGTTTTCCACACCAAGCTGTCATGAGAGGTGTAAAACAGTAACGTCACACCTGTGCTGTGTCTGAAAACTGTCTGTGCTCAGCACATACACTCTTGGTGCTCAGATGGGCCTTGTCATTATGGATTTCATTCTGTTTGACAAGAGTATTCTGTGTGAGGCAGTGGAGGCCATGGGCACACAGCTGTGTAGAGCTGGAAACTCACCTCACATTAGTTGTAAAGAACAGTGATGTTGACTTATCACATTTCTAAAATAAAATGTGATCTACCATTTAAACTATTTTTTTTAGCAGGGAACTGAAACTAATGTGCAACTAAGGTGCATGGAAAGCTTATTTGTATAAATAAAGCTTACATTGGCTACTAGTCAAGAGTTGAAAATCAAACCAAATGTGCTACATTTGTATGAATGAGGCACATGCTAATCCTAAGCAACACACCTGTCTGGAAACATTTGTAAAACACCAACTATGAGACAGTGTGGTCAAACTATGATCAAGAATTTGACTTGAGTCTAAACGCAACCGCATTGAAAACTACCAGATCAATGTGACAATGAGTCTCCTGGATTCAAGGCGTCAGAGAAATGAGACATGGAGGCGTCCAGGTGAAATGACAGTCCATTTTATTGTTTCAGAACACAGCAGGCTACAGCATCCAGCTCCTCCCACTACCCCGCCCCTTAGTAACAGCAGACCAATAAGAGCCCTCCTCCACCCCCGTCCATCATCCACAGCCACACCCATCCAGCTAGGTCAGCTACACCCCCTTTGGAACAGCGGAGACACCTCAGTGTCCACCTTTAAAGCAAGAAAATAGCTTGATATTTGGACCATGATTTCCAATTCATGTTTTTTTTTATACAAAAGCTACACAATGTTACACTTGATCATCAGAATACAATTCAACTGATTAACTTTTTAGTGTTTGGACACCATTTAAAACGTGATCAAATTCTTTACTTGGATGGAGCATTACCACTAGAAAACTCAACACTACCAGAGAGACTTAAAATACAAGGGACTGCAAAAACAAGAGAGATGAGTATCATAATTCAGAATAATCATAAAGCAAGCTAGAATCAATCGGTACCATTACAGACTTGAGGAAAACAGAATAGAAAGTAACAACCAAAAAAAGAAAAAAAAAAAAAAAAGAAAAGAAAAAAAATACAGACATAAAAAGGGTTTTTAAAGTTCAACCGTTGAGATCTAACTCTGTGTGTCGTGTCAGGATTTGAAGTCAGCCCACTGCCGGGCCGAGAGACCAGAACCGCACTTAAATCTAGTTTGTCCCCATGGAGTTCCCGTAGACAGGAAACTCTGCTTGCTGTTGTTGAGTCGTCTTCAGGCACTTTCTGAAACCCCGCCTCCTCCATATGGGCGAATCACAATGCAGGTTCATCCAGATCACATGATACAGCTGGGAGGAGAGAAGGAAAGGAGCGAGGAGGAGAGAAAAAAAAATAAGTTGAGAGGAAGGAGACAAAGAGAACCCAGGCGTTGGTGAAGGACCACACACACAGATCAAATACCAAGTAACATCACACACACGGCACAACACACCGCTTTCCAATTAGTAGCAGTCTGAACATGCAGCAGCCGGAGTCAGTAAATCCACCCCCCCTCCCACAGCCATTTTATCCAGCCAGAAAACCTCCCTGCTGTTCGTGTCTCACTGTCGTCCTATTTATACATCTTCCCTAAGAAACAGAGTAGGGTAACATTCATTTGACCTAAAACAAGTGTGGAGACTCTTACCTAGTAGAAAGTGTAGTGTAATGTTGGTCGTGGTCTTGGTATTTACAGGTCAGTATCGAACCAGGCCAGTTGGTTGGAGTCGCCGGGCGGCAGGCCGTCTATCAGGTCCTGGGCGTGTCCCAGGTCAGGCAGCCCCTCTACAGGGGGGTAGTCCTGGCCGGGGTGGTGACCCCCGCCCAGATCGTGGTCCATCATGGGCTCCATACCCATCGAGTCCGCTCCGTAACCCCCCGAATGGAAGGAACGGTAGCTTGGGTCTGGGAGAGGGAGGAGTGGACGGAGGAAGAGGCAGGGGAAGCAGAGCATTTTGTTAGAGAGCATGTTAACACACCAAGCTGTCACACAGTAGTATGATCATTCAAACTGTCACTGCACAGCAGCACAACACAACTCAGTTTCCATCCTCCAGCAGTGGGCAAGGCAAAACTATGATGAACTTGGCTCAAACTAACTTGGTAAAGGGACTCTCAACTGAACTAAATTCATGGCTCAGTTCCATTGTGCACGCTACAGTCTGCCTTCAGAATATGGTGCTCCAAGATAAACACATCTGCAGTGGCCAGCTTATTTTTTTCCAATACAACTCCCACCAAGTATTGCAGGTCTTGATATTAGATACTGACTTTGTAGCTGGCTAGCTAAGAGCCAATTACAGTGGTTTGTGCTGGAGGTATGGAGAGCAGTGCAAATCAAAATGAACCAACCAACCTCACCCCTCGGCCTATTGATTACCACTCACAGTCTAAGGTCTAGGGCTGAAATCAATCCCCACCCACACTTGAAAGCATTGTTGCCCCTCTCTATTGTCTCAAGTTGCCCATGTATCATGACCTTTAATATGGCCAATCTTGTCTCAGCAGTGATGAGGATTGGCAAAGGGAGCCCAGTGACTGGAGTGTGGAAATGATATTCAGTTGTATGCCAACTTATTCAAGGGGTAGAGGAGGGAGGTCCAACTCTAGGCTTAGAGAAACTACCAGGACGGGACATTATCACAAGAGCCCAGAACTGAGAGGGCATTGCATGCACATCGGCACGCTTTACCCACTAGCTACAAAAATCTGACATGTTTATGTGTCGTAGCCCAAGTGTTCTGGTTCTGTGATATCCTTGTCCCCTCCTGTGTTTCTCCTGTGAGCCTCCTAGCCAGGCAGGAGAGCGGTAACTTACCTTCTTGTCTGTAGCCCAGAGGCTCTCCCTGAGCTCCAATGTCCAGACCCAACTCTCCAGTCTGCAGAGGAAAAGACAGACAGAGAGAGAAAGAGAAGGATTACAGTAACGGTAATGGTTAGATTTTTGGTAGCCTTTGAGAATCTAATGACATTCTACACACAGTATTAAACTAGAACCCCTTGCTGACTTTGGGTCAATTGTACTAAGCATCAATGCAAATGTGTAAATCAAGATAAGACACATCAAGCAAGTCAAAATAGGAGTGAGTATGTGTGTACAAGTATGTTGAGTATGGTTGAATGGTCAATTCAAAACCAGAACTGAGTACAAGTGCCTGTACACACCTCTGTGTGTGTGTGTGTGTGTGTGTGTGTACACCTCAATGTATGTGTATACCTCGTTCCAGGCCATTGGTTCCGTCCTGAAGAGGGAGCTGGTGAGTTCTACAGAGAGACGTTTCTTGTAGTCCTGGGGTTTGTCCTCTGACATGCGGAACAACACCGCTGCAGCATAGGTAGCTGTGGGGAGGAGGAAAGGTTAACCTTCTCATTCAAGTGCCTCAACTTTTGTTTTTAATCAGTGTGTTATTACAAATAAAGCCTCAATAATACAGCCATCACAGCTGAGATGGCATTCTTTACTGTGATTATGGTTATGACAGTGATGGGTCTCATATTTTCTGCAACACCGAGTCCCTGTCACACTAAAGAATGTCCTAGTCTTCTGGCTTTCATACAAAAGGTTACCATCACATGTGTGCTCTTTGAAAAGTTTTCCAAGTGCCTGTGTTTTATACAATCATAGCCACTCATATGGCACGGCTGGAATGCCTATTCTGACCATCTGCTTAGCTGAAAGCAGCCATTATGTGAATGATGGATGGCAGTTGGTAAGGGATGTGTGTGTGTGTCAGTGTGTACTTACCAACTCCCTCGTTGCGGCTGTGCAGTAGCTCTGTGAGTGGGGCGGTGGCTCCCTCGGCCTCGATGGCCTCAGCAGCCTCCTTGTCCTGGGCCAGCTCACACAGAACGCCTGCCGCTACACGCTGGATGTTCTCAATGGGAGAATACAACAGCTACACACAGAAACACAGAGAGTAGAGGGGGTTAGGATAGTTTTCTACGTTGGCACAATATTCTGCTGCTGCATGCTGGATGATCTGAGAAGATGGAGCAAGCAGAGACTCATGGAGGGGAAGGAGTCAGACAATAGATGGCATTACCAGGGGAGGTCTGGAACTCCAGTTTTATCGTTCAACAGCCATGTAAGACATTTTCTCTAACTACCTCTGTAAATATTCCAGCCAAAACTAGTGACCATTTTTTAATTTGCATGGTGGTCTGTGATTTTATTCAATCCAGAGTGACACCTCAGTAATTTAAACTATATTAGTGGCAGTTTAGAATTTCGGGATCATTTGAATGAATTTTTGCAAACACAGTATAAAGTTAAACATTTTCAGACTTAAGTCTACCTAGATTGAGGTATTATTATTTGGGTATGTTTTTAATAATTATGTATTGGAATAAAGAGGTGCAGATGTGTATGTGACAAAAATCCAATCTCTGGGCTCCACTGGTAATTTTTAAGATGTCTGGATCAACTTCTAAAACTACCGCCGCTGTGAGGCAACTGTCACTTTACCAACAACCCCAGGGAAAACTAATGGCCTCCAAAAAGGGCTTGAGACAGTGACTGGGATGGACTAAGATCAGGAGGGTGGTAGAGAGGATGATTAAAAATAAACAAAAGTGTGACAAAGAATGTGACAATTAGAGCCTAAGTGTGAAAGAAAGCATGAACATGTCACAAAAACAAGACTGGCTGGGCCTACGGCTGCCCAAAAGAATAACGGAAAACAAAAAAGTGACAACCTTAGTGAAAGTAAGAGTGAAAGAAAATGAAAAAAAGAAATAATTCAAAGAAAAGACAGGAAAAAAAGTTTAAGAATGAGTTTTACCTGTACAAAGAGTGGAATGGTGTTTAGTCCTCTGATGACTATTCTGTTGTGGACGTCTCTGGCCAGGATGTGGAGCGCTCCTGTGCAGCCTTCCACAATCTCCTCCATACGAACTCCCTCCTAATGACAGAAACACTGAATTAGTAAGATAATAGTGATGTTAAGAAAATCTGGAGACCCTCTGGACAGCCCTCCACCATCTCATCCATACAGGTTGCACTGTAGGAGCCCAGGATTTTGTGAGCAGGCAGTGGTGGGAACTATTGATCTCAGGTACAGCGGATGGGTTTACCAGTGAATATGTGCAGCGTCATTCTCATCACAAACTGTTGCTGTGTGCCATGCTGGTGTGTCTCTGTGTTGGTGTTGTTTATAGGTGGTGTATGTTTATGGGGCTAAGGTTAAGGGGTGCGTGTGTGTGTGTTCTCACCACAAACTGTTGCTGTGTGCCTCCCATACTGGTGCGTCTCTGTGTGTCTTGGTGTGCTCTGACCAGCAGCTGTACCAGTCTGGGGATGGCACCCTGCTCTCTCAGAGGGGCGTGGTTGGCAGGGCACAGCGCCAAGTTACGGATCAAACCGACTGTAGCCTAACGGAGGGAACAGAGGTTTACACACCAATTAAGCAGGCTTTAGATTTCTATTTTAGATCATTATTAGCATCTGACCCGGGACTAAAGCAGAAATTTAGCCGTTTTTGCCAACAGTACTACATATGAGTAATGTTCATTAAATATGTACTTTCTGTGAAAAAATACCACATTAAGCTGATCTCAGTGAATATAAAAAAGACAAAAATAGAACAAGAATGTAAGTCAAATGTGGTCAACATCAGCTGAAAAGTTTAAGTCCAGTCATAGGGAAACATTAGCTCTATTAAATCCAATTCATTTTCCATACTTGGAGACTTCCCGGACTGACTATTCTGTACTCACAAATACAAACTGTGGCATAGAAACACATTTTAAACATGATTTAAACAGATTCTTTTTTAATCCAGTGACATGAACAAAGCTCTAAAAGGATTCTCCTGTGTCCTGCAGGAAATATATACTAGAGGCCAGCCTATACGTAGCACTTGTCATCCAGTCATTCAGGTGAAAATGAATTTTGCAGTCTTTACACTGGACAGAGCCAAAACTAGCAACAACTGCAGGTGTGATACAGGCTGAAGTAGCTTACAGCAGGATGGCAGTGCGCTCTCAATGCACAACAGAACAATCAGCCCCAAGGTACCCAACAAAAATAAGCCACTAATGTGGATTAGAAGCAAGGTACAGTTATGTATGTTATTCAGAGGGATAAAACATTGTTAACCCAAATTTGGGCCAGTTATTAACTTCAAAGTGTTGTCATGTGCAAATTGATTTTCACTGGAAACACCATTAAAGGTTCTCCCACATAAGTGCCTAATTGGAATTAGCGCTTAGAGTTTAACCTCTGCTGGCAGGTCCCTGTGTGTGTCTGTACCTTAATAAGTGGCCAGTGTGACGGCGGATGCAGTAGTTTGACCACCACTGGCAGGCCGTAGTGCAGTCTGACAGCATTCTGGGCCATCTCAGCGTCCTGGTGTCGAGATGTGAGGTGACGCAGGGCACAGATAGCTGGTTCTGTGATGTCTTCTCTGTCTCCGGCCCGCAGCACTGTGCGAACTAACGCCTCAATACCTCCAACCTAGAGATGAACGGATAGTTTGGCATAAATGGTACATGGATAACTGGTTCTGTTTTACTGCATGATTAATAATAAAATTGAAACAAGTAACTCCTGAGAATATTGAAGTTTTAAGTGACCTTAAATTATCATTTCACACAAGGGGACAAATTCAAGGGCACTAACCAATGAAATACTTAAAACAAAATTGAGACCACATTCAGACTAGAGTTACTCACACTCAAGTAACAGAAAGGAATTTATTTCTTCACATATGATTATATTGTGCGTCAACTATTTGTGTGTGTACTAACCTGGCAGACCATCATCTTGTTCTTGTAGTTGTTACAGGTCAGATTAGACAGGATGCCAGCAGCACAGGTCACCACATTGATGTCGTCGCTGCCTAGTAGCTGGACCAGAGTTCCTAGGAGACCCTCCATTCCCTCCTAGAGAGATAGAAAGACAGTTGAGTAGTTAGTAAGAGAGGGAGGATGGGTAGACACTAACGTCCCTTGGTTTAAGTGTGTGCAAGCAGCGTTTTTCCCCCTTGTCTTTCTTGTAGTGTGATTTTCACAGCACTAAGAGCATGTGCTGGCTGGGTACTGCAAGTTCTAAGCATTTCAACTTAAAATACAAACATATTTCAAACATGTCTTCTTTAGTCTCATCAATAGCTGAAGCCATTACTAGCACTTCCCAAGTATCTACTGAACAATGCTAGTTAAAAAAAAAAGAAGAAACATTTCTAAGGTTGGTGCTGGGGCAGGTGCTTCCTCCTCACCTGTTTGGTGGCAGCATCTGATAAGTTCCTGAGAGTCCAGAGACAGTTCTGGACCAATCTCTGGCTGGGGTCTGTCAGGTGGAGTCCCAGGGCCTGCATACCTCCTGGAAAGAGAAAGATACAAACATGAAAAACATTAGAATGGTTTATTTGTTGCATGTGGAAAAAAATACAATAAATTCAAATCACTGAATTTCCTGTTGTTTGACAAAGTAGTAGCTTTCACAAATGCATTGAAACAATTAAAAAAGTAAAAACCAACATACCAGCCTCTACAATGGCAGGCTTGTTGCTGGAGCAGACTGACAGCACTTTGAGAACTCGACTGGTAGTCCACAACAGCTTCTCGTAGGTGTAAGTCCTCATAATGTTGACCAAGGCCTGGGGGCCACCACTGGCCAGGATTATCAACTACACAGAAAGAGAGGAGAGACGGGAGGTTAGATGTGTTCACTTTCTCATCATGTCCACTACGATTTGAGGGCTACCATTGCCTAAGATTATAAGATAGGAAAAGACAGATTAACTCCAGTTTTGGCCAAAACTCAAATGTATGTCAAATGTAATTCAAACTGCAAGATATTCATCACATTTAACGCAATTTAAGTGTCCAATTAAGAGCAATGTTGGTTCCCCAGCCTATATTAGAAGCAAAACGGGGACAGATGTGGGACCAAAACTGCCCTCAACCACCACAGTTGTAAAATAGACAGACAACACTGGGTGTCCTCAATGGTTGGGGCCACCCAACTTGCTAGAATATCAATTTGAGGAATGGGAGTAACACTTGGTAACATGCTCACCCCATTGTCCTAGACTCCCTCATTGCATCCCTCCCTCAAACCTCTCACCTTGCTTTCCTGGTTTCCATAGGCCAGTATTTGGAGACAGTCAGTGGTGATGGCCAGGAACTTGACATTGGTCTTGTTAAGCAGAGCCACCATTTTCTGTAGTCCGCCAGCTAAACGGACAGCCATCTTGGCTCCTTCCTGGTGCAGGAGGAGGTTGTGGAGGGTGGTGATGGCATAAAACAGGACAGAGTCCACTGGTGAACTGCAGAACAGAAAAACAGGATTATTAGAACTAAAACAGCCAAGTATGAATGTAGGAGGCTGTGGTGGGTGGTGATGGTACAGAATAGATTACTGTCAAATGAGGAACTAGAAAATACCCAGAACTAGATATTCTATTTAGTCCCTCAACCCCCGCACTCCCTACAGGTCTGTGGTGAGTTAACAACCAAATGGTTTATCCATATTTATTTTGTCACACCGTTGGTGGGCCACAGTGGCCATTATACATACTGTCCATGGTGATCTAGACCTTTTTTAGTTTAGTTGAATTATTCCATGAAGTTTATTTTACTAAAGGCCCTCTGCCACACATAGGACATCCTCCACTGCATTGACCCATGGCATGGCCTGGATACGAAACAAGCTTTCAATTTAGGCCAGAGAGTAGCAATTTATCGAGCAGTAGGAACTATATAAGTTATGAAAAGACAATTAATTACAACAAAATTAGGTTTTGACGAGGAACATAAAAATGTTTTTGACCAGGGACAGTGGAAACCGCTTTGGGACAGAAGATTTCTAAACTAAAAAAAGACTTCTGTGCTGGAGGTCATGACAGAGAAATGTAAAGTATTTGGCCAAACGGTACTAGGAAGCCTTACATTTCAGACTGAACACTGCACATCTACTTACATTCCACCCATTCCCACCATGCCGTTACTGCTGCCTCCTGAGTGCCTTCCCAGGTAAGCTACACCCAAGTAAACCCGTCCAAATCCAAGTATCTCTCCATCCCCCTCTTCCTTACCCAAGCATTTTAACCAGGGCTGGTATTCCTCCAGACTTGAAGATGGCCAGCAGTCCCTCTCTGTGATGGGACAGGTTGTGGAGTGTTCCTGCGGTGCAGCGAGCCGTCTCCACATCGTTGGTGTTCTGCATGGTCCTGACAATGGCTGACACCATCTGAGGAGAGCGCATGATGGCATGGCGCGAAGCTTCTTTCTTTGATAGCTGGTGGACCATCACCGCTGCCTTGTTTACTACAACCTGGAAGAGGGCAGAGACCGAAAGTTTAGGGAACGACAGTAGGCCATAATTTTCACAATTTTCATTCATCATCACCCTCTTTACATTCCCAGAAACTCCCAAAAAAGGAAAAAGCTCTAAGCTAAAAGGTTCAATCAACTGTCTTTCTTTAAACCTTAAACACTGGCTACAGTGCCTGGTTGTGTGTGTGTATCTGTACATGCATTGAGCCACTGATTGCTTCTCTCTACAGTTTTGGTCACTGGCATGCTCGACAATCTTGCATCATGCAAGTCGTTTGTCAGGCAACACCAAAGCCATTGTTTAAAAGAGTGATATGGGCATAGTGGCCATACTGGCATTGTAGCACTATTCTCTAGGTGAATATGCATGTGTTGATTGACCCATGCTCTACCTGGTCCTCATCGTTGAGCAGCTTGGTGAGTTCTGGTATGGCTCTGGTTGCCAGCTCAGCGTCGTCTTGGTAGTTGATCAGATTGACTACAGCGTGTTTGAGCATCTGTGAAGGCTCTGCCAGCCTCTGGACGTTGGTGGGGTGTGCTCCATCATACTGGGTAGAGGGGATCTGCATGCCCTCCTCAAGGGTCTCTGGGAACATAGCTGCACGCACCCGCTGGGCACGCGTCATGGCATACTGACCATCTATGTCTGGGACAGACAGAAGAACAGTCATTTTTTAATACAGGGCTACAAGTTGCTTTCTGGGCCACACACATCCAGGATTCTCTGTCTAGTAAACTCTTGGTAACTATGCCTCTACCCACCTTGTACTTGTTCCTGGGAGAAGTTCTGGTTGAAACCCTGCTCCCATTCATACAGGACCTGGTTGTCGACATCCTCTTCCTCAGGGTTGCCCTTCCCACTGAGGGAGGGAGCTGTGGTGGTGGCCCCAGAATGGATGCCTGAATCCAGGTAGGATTGTTGCTGCCAGTGACTGACTGCTGCCTTACGGTCTGGCTCCATGGCCATGTCGAGCTCCATCAGATCAGCTGAAAAGAGGCAGACATTAAAACATAAATTATACATTAACAAATAGAAACAAGTTTGAAAAAATCAATATAATTTAATCCACTTTACAGTGTAGTTCCATGACAATGGCTAGCTCTACAAGAGGAGATCAACAAATCCATGTGAATTCTCATTAACATACTGTCAAATCATTGGTAATGACATTGTAATGCAGAGAAACAGGTGAAATCTGCTTTGTGATCTCTTGGGACAATGTGGAAGTCTGAGTTCCATTAAGGTGAGCTGGCGATGCTTGACAAGCAGCAGGGAATATCAAATGAGCAGACTGAAAGCAGTTAACAGATTTAAATTTTCAACTACACAATTAAATGTTTGAATATTTCAAAAATTCTACAATTAGTAATTGCGGAACTAAACTTTAAACTACTGTGAGGTCCTGCATAGCTCAATGTGCAAAGCTTGGAATCATTACACTCAAGGTATAGTACGACTATGAATTAAAATGTCCCAAAACAGCATAAATTACTGAGCATATTGCTGCATTGATAGTGGCTGTTGGTTGTTAAGATTCATCAGACAGATATTTCTATATAAAAATCCCCACACGCTGTAATTTAAGAAACAAATCTAGCATATCACAACATATGAAAACACTTCAGTACAGGTGGTACATTCAGATACAATAGCAACATTTTATGACTAGCAGAGGACACTCAGTGGCTCATCAAATGTGGCTTACAAACACTGTACAGAATGGCTGGTCAAAACTGTTTTCCTTCTCATTTTATCAATTTTCCATGCCACATTTTCATACTTTGATGATATACATGTGATTTATCAGTAACGGGTGTATTCAAGCATATAGTTTGATTTTGCACTCATTCCAGGTCTCAATTTGAAATAAATATCAAATTTACTGTGGTCTAATGACTGCATAAATTTAGCCTGGGAGAAGAGACATTTCTGCACTGCTGCAGAGTTAAAAACACTGCCTACTAGTCGATGCAGAGGTACGTGTGTGTGAGAGAGAGAAATAGAGAAGATGAAAGTGAAGCAGTGGAGAGCAGGGAGGTGAATGTGAGTTTGAGTGTGTGTCTGAAAAATATTAACTCACCCTGGGAAGCCATGTTCCTTTCTCAAACCACAGCCGGCACAGCTTCCTGATCTGAAACACACAGGACAGAAAGCACAGTCAGTCAAACTGCCTTGCTTGCCTCTCTCCCTCCATAATTCCTTTCCTCTATCCCACTCCTTCCCATTCCTCTTTCCTTCCAGTCAAACATCAGGGATTTGATTACAACACAAAAAAAACAGAACACAGTGGGGAGAAAGGCAGAAAAACAGACTCTCCATTAGAAATTAATGGCAGTGCTGGCTCAAAAAAAGACCCTGACAAGTGACTTTCCAGTGCCTTATTTCCTTTCCTCCCTCCTCCCTTCCCTTGCTCTCCTCTTCTGTTCAAGCCAGACATGCAAACAGCAGCAGCTCACACACAAAGCCACCATTAAGTGGAGTAGCTAGCAACTACTTAGGTGAGGACGGAAGGAGGCAGGGGAGTAATGGGTGGAGAGAAGAGAAGGGAGAGAGAGAGAGGGAGGAGGGCAGACGCATTCCAGTGCTGGCTTTGAAGCTGAAACCACAACCCCACTCTGCGGGAAAGTAAACACTGGCAATGGCAGGAGAGAGAAGGAGAGGGAGCGAGAGAGGATTAATTTGAGGAGAAAAAAGGAAAATTGAAAGAGCGAGAGAGGCATTTCTAATGCATATTCTGAGATAAAGGGCTATGACTGAAACACAAAAACAGGAAATAGGGACAATGCAGGAGAAAAACGAAAAATCCCCTATAAAATGAGATACAGAAATGGAGGTTGTATATCCAGAGTCAGAAATCCTTGGGTCAAACCCCTTGAAAATTACATCCCTGGCTATTACAAATGGCAGATGAATCCAACAACAGAATGCAGACCAAATCCCTTGCAATCAGCAGCACACAGGCTCGGACATGTTCTGATATTCAAAAGGCACACTGGAGAAATAAGGGCAGGGCTACAGAGAGCCACGGATTAAGTGATTTATACCCATACTACCAGAGTGAGTTGAGGTGAGAGTGACAAGACGATATGAGTTTTCTGCAGTGAACCAAACCAGCTAGAATGATAGACCTTGCTGGCACAGCACTAAAGTTCTACTACAGACCCTGCTGTAGTCCACAAAAAGATATACAAGCTACTTCCTGTCCTTTAAAGCACACAAAAGCCATTGTTAGTATGGTTACATGACATTCATTTACATGGAAACTGTTTTGTCCATATTTGTTTAGCGTTGGTTGCAAACCTATACCCAATGTTTCTAATATGATGGCAGCCTTATATCCAAATGAGAACGGTTTAGTGCTACAAAACGCACTACAACCAAAACAGAAACAGACATGGAACCAAAATGAAAAAAAAAAAAAGAAAAAAGAAAGAAAATTACCCTCAACCACCACTGCTACAAAATGATCAGAGGCAGAACTGCAGAGGAAAAACCTTTGAAGGGGCACTGAAATCTGACATCATGTTTTGTCAAAGACCTGGGGCCTGAAAATATTTTTGAGCCATCAGCTAATGTCGATGCAGAAATCTTGAGCCACCGTACTAGTGGGATTGAATCCACAACACGCCAGTTTCCCTGTCACTCTCATCTGTATTGCTGTAGGATAGGTGTGAAGTGCCCAGCCATCAAAAACAATTGACCAACTGTTTGTTGGGGGAAGGTGTACATGTTACACAGTTGAACTGCCCCAAAAGTAGTGTTTAACTCCTCCCCAGATGAACCAATTGTTCTTCAAGTCTGATTTGGCCTAAACTTGCGACAGGAAACACAACCACATCTTCACTATTACTACCATAGCTACATGTCAACGGCAGATCTCTTGACAACAACCAGAACACCACCAGTGCACATATGACCGGTTCTGTAGGTAATAAAATGATAATCCGCATTTACATGGAGGTGCATGTTGCTCATCTTTTTAAATGTCATTCAGTAACGTCAAACCAGCCTACAGCAACACAAAAGGTCAGTCAATTAGGAATGCACTGATACCACTTGTCACTGTCCATACCAATTCTGATTTGAGATACTATACATTCTCAAATACAAATCTCTAATGTATCTTTGTGTTTGGAAAAGGCAGAACATTTTGCTGTTGTTTTGACATGAAAGGCTCTCTTGGTTTCAAGAACTCGACAATACCTGTGTGCCATTTTAGCCTGGTATAACAACATCCTATGCCAGTATTGTTGGTGGCGGATACCTACAGTCAACGCAGCTCTGACTACATAAGGCATCTTATAAGCCCAACACAAAAAATCAACAATCAATTGGAATGCTGGAGGAGAGGAGTATCCCTTTGAAATGAATGGGAGCTATGACAGTCAAAAAACTGAAAAGTCCAAAAAAGGGGGGAAAAAATCTTTGTTGGATCATACAAAATGATTGCCATCACAATCTTTTTGATGTAAATGGCTACTGAGGAGATAAAGTTTTTCTAGGTTGGTAAGCTTTTATCTACTTTAGCCCCTCATGAGCAGGAACGTTCCTGGCCATTCTGAAATCTCAGCTTAAGACCAAATGTGATTGGGCATTGTCCAGGCCCTGGGGCTTTGGTGCACCCTGCCCGAGGAGCTTACGCTGACAAAAAACACTGTCATCTTCTAAATTGCATCTTAAAAACATGTTTAACAGACAGCCTTTCCAACAATTGTTTTTTACCCATTTTATTACCATTGAATTTGCACATTTCATTCTATAGCACTGTTTTTAAATTACATTAAATGACATTTTTATTATTTCTTATTGGCTATTATTTATTTACCTGTCTGCAAAGCACCCAATTTTGGAAGGTGTTATATAAATAAAACTATCCATCGTGTGAAAAGCAAGAGGTAAAAACGGTGAAGACTAAAGGCACCCCAACAGAGCAGCTGACATACAGAAAATATATATATATGCAGCTAGGCAACTAGTGGTAAAGTCTGTCTCAGCCATGAGTGTCAATGAGTCAGTAGGAGTTTGTCGAGTTAAATGGCTGTCCACATGCACACACACAAGCACAGCTCAACTACTGCTCTGAATTACTTCCCTCCTCTCCTTCTCTCACACCCACACCGCCCCAGCTCAACGGTGTCATTAAAACACAGTCTTGAGTCAGGCTGTAAAACTGCTGCCTCTAACCACAAACGCACCAACTCACATTCACTGTTCACACGCTATCCTCCCAGCTTAGCCCAGGCCTGCCCTCACATAACCTAGCCTGGTTCTAATGGGAGCCATATGTCCCATACTAAGCCTGCATACAAATCAAACATACAATCAAAGCACACAGTGGAACCATTTATCATTACACTGGTGGAAAATGTGGCTCTTTACATCTGGCTTTGGAAACCTCTAGCCAATGATATAGTTTTTTGATGGGCAAACAAGCAGAATCTGGTCTCCAATCCAGAGACGCAAATGGCATGCTTTATCTAAAGCCAGATTCTGACCGGTAACAAAAAAAAACTCCTTTCAGAGCTCCTGGATATCAGGCTAGGCAGCCTAGCCACAAACATCTCCTCAACCAAAGCTTTCTTTGAAGCCAGATGTGAAACCCCATGTGTAAAAAGATCTGTGCCTGGTCCAAATAGGAGTCGTATATTGATACAGAGCCATCAGTGAGTCAGAGAGACCTGGAACCAGCTGACTAATGACTGAGACACCACAGTCATCAGAGCTACATGCCTGCCTTGTGCAATCTGTGGGGTGGGTAGATGTGTGTGTGTGTTGGAAGGGGAGAGGAGGTGAAGGGCAAAGCCACGCCACTCACACCGAGTGAGTTTGGTGGCACCAACACATATAGAGGCTGAGAGATCATCACACTCAAACTTCTTGGCACACACACACAAATGTGAATTTAGAGAAGCAGGTAATGTGCATGCACACACACAGCTGTAAGAAGTGAGTGTAACCACACCACCACTGCCCCAGGTCAGCAGCCACAGTTTAATGATAGGCTTACTGTTCCAGTACAGAGCTGGGTGCACTGGAATAGTGTGCTTCAGTCTGTTACACTGCCACTGGATACAACAAAGAAAAATACGGCTGCACATACAGAGAGCTCTGGTCAGAGAGTTCACTTTGTCATGATCATTTCCACGGGTCCAAGCAAAGTTTCTGGGATAGAGTAACATCCCCGTATCTTAGAATCCAGCTGCGAGGAGACAAATATTTCCATTATATAGATTGATTCTGATGCTGCGTCGCAGAACAGAAGAAGTTACAGTATGGGGAATATATAGTTTTTAACATCTAATTACATAGACAGCTCTAGTCAAAGCACAGCTGGGATCAGGACAATACACAAAAGCAGCAAATTATTAAGGGAAAGGGCAAGAAAAAAAAACAGGATCTCAATTAGGAACGAACAGCAGCAGAGTGTAAAAAAAAAAAAATCACACCACAGGTCATGAAGTGGATCTGAACTTGTGATGTCTCAGGTACATGATATGCACCTTGGCCCCCTGAGCCAACAGGATGTCCCACACATAGGCCTTGCTAAAGTGCATGGAGGGCACTCCAACCAGGATTAAGCAGTAAACCAGATGACTGAAAACTATCATGAAATAGCCTAACTTCAATTTGACTCCTAAAAAACAGGGTGATCAGTAGGTTATGACAGGTCGATACAGGACTCAATATAGTTTGACTAATTATCCAAAACATCAGCAGTGTGAAAAATTATGTGTAAGCTTTGTGGGAAATCTTGCTTCTCTAAATACCCTGCAGGAGAGGAGAAAATAAACAACTGGAATTGCAGTAACGCAGGCAAAAGAGCTACTGAAAATTCACATCCCTGCTCTCTCTATTTATTGCCTACTCTTCTCTCCTCTGCTGCCTTTAATTTGTGGAAAATTTAAGGCAGCATAGGAGGGCTAAAAACTGTATTTATTCAGAGTTGGATTTCAAAGCAGCTAAGCACATCTGAATTCCCAAAACCCATCTCCTTTATCTGAAAAACTAAAAAGCCAGTCTGTCAGCAAATCTGAGCCAGCATGCCCCAAAGCGAGCTCAGGTGAGCCTTGAGATTCACTTCATGTGTAAAGAGGATCAAGGCCAAACTATTACATTCCCCTTAAAAATCAGCCTGTAACATACACATCCTTCAAAATTAACAAATTTTGCCTCTTGGTCTGCAGCTATTTGTTGTTTCATTGTTTTTTATCCGAAAGGTACCGGGCCATCAAAAAGGTTTGAGAATGATCCATAACATTTAATACTACATGCAAAATTAACCTGGATAGAAAAATTACCAAGGTTAGGGTTAAAAAACAACTTCACCTAATTGTATTCATTCAGAGTAGGCTTTCAAAGAGCTACATCCATCTGAACTCCTGCATAGCCCATTACCTCTTAGTGAAAGGCTAGAGTGGGTTCTATGTCAGTGCTGGCGACTATGTCCCTGTGTGTAAATGACCCTAACAAGCTGTATTATCAGCGCAGGCAGACAGACAGGAGCTGCCACGGGCTTCAGTGTTAGCAACATAATGTGCAGGGTCAGCAGCCCTCGCTGCTAGCTGGCAACAATACACTGGAGCTCAACGCCTGCAGCTGCTGCAATGTTTGGTCTGTCTAGAATACAAAACCCTGGAAGCCTATGGAGAAACATCCATGCAACATCCATATGGGGAAGGTCTTTTTTTGTCCTGGATAATATTTCAAGAATGTGAACGAATATCTGAAATGAAACATCATGTATTTGAATATAGGTTAAAAACATAACAAACCCATATATCTGAAAATTAGATTCAAACTAAATGTGAAAACTGTCCATTTACAGGGAGAAACACAAGTAATTGCTGGTTTACACTTTAAAATTGGAGCAAAAGGACTTAATTGATTACTTGGAGTAATCCTTTGGAGGTGTATCCTCCAAAAGGATTACTCCAAGTAATCAGGCAAAATCGGTAATTAGGATATTGTCCAATTCTTGACGACAAATGGGTGCTAAGCTGAACCCTAACGTTAATACAGACCGAATTATCTCCCGTTTTCCAATACAGCGGACACCTTTCCCTGATAGCTTTCCTCTATGGAAAATATATTTCTGCAAAATCTAAATCACCTTTCAGCAATTATCTCATTTTGCTTTTGCATATGTTATATCTGGCACAGCGTTACAAGTTGCATACAACGGAGTATTTTCATAGGCGCGATGGGGACACAAATGTGGGTCGCGGGGGATCATAGGCCCACAAATTATTATTAAGGTATTGGTATATAAAGCTACTGCATACAATGTGTTAGCAGTCTTCACCTGCTATCTGGTGGATCAACTCGAATTATACCACTACCGGTCGGATGTAGCCTACACCTACGCTTCCGTCCTAAATCCTTATGTGCCGTTACACTAAAGTACTTCAGCCGTTTACGTCAATTAAATAGCGTGTTCGTCAGTTTTTATAAAAATCCCCGAACCAATGACAACAAAACGGAAGACAGGAACAGCAGAATGACGAATAACCTACAGGATCTTTAAACCGATCTTGATAACAAGCCGAGGACCAAAGGCAATTCAGTGCGGTTTGCGGGGCATAAAAACACCGCGGGCCGATGTCATTACTCCATATCGCTGTTTATTCTTCATGTTAAATTACCCAGACAAGAATAAACCACAGTTTTGATTTCCTGGATGCACACTAGCCACAAAGTCTGGTTCCGCTGGATAAGACGTCAAATCCTCCAAATGCAGTTTCATCTCTCCGCACCTGAGGGTTGATGCAGCATCCACTCCAGCTGTACCAAAATAGCAAAACCACCTGATTAGGTTTATGCACCCTCATTTTAAATACACGAGACTTCTGACTGAACTGGAAAAACATCTTCGCATTGTCATCCAGTTCCGCGGAGCCAAATATGTGAAGGGTTAAACAAATGCACGATTAACACAAACTAAACATCTGGTTATTTAAGCCGATCCCATGTGTTCTTTTCTATGTTGGCCGGCTGGAGAGAAGCAGTTAGGAAACCAACCTTTTCCTTTAGTGACCCCCAACACTAACACACTCCTGGTTGTACAAAGGTAGCAAGGGGGTGAGTAAACAGCCAATAAAATATAGTCTAATAAGACAGATCAACACATGCCTAGATATCCGGAGACCTTGATGTGAGCTGCCTGTGCCCCCCTTTCCCCACAGCTGCTGGCCGCCCCGACTTTCCTACTCCAACACCACTGACTCAAATTTCACACTCTGGCTCCTCCTCGTCTTCCTCCCAAAGCACAACGGCCGAGAGGAATTTGTCGGTCTTTGTTTAAAAGGACGAGTGGAAAATCACACGACCCATTTACAAAAAATAAACTTTAAATCTAAAACATAAATATAAGTTTGTGGACATTCCGCCTGCACCTGAAACTCGATGTAACGCTAAAATCAACTTGCTTTCTGGATTGCGAAGTTCCAACTAAACTTTCGACAAAACTAACGCTACTTCACTCGTTTTCTGAACTTAAACGGTTTATAGAAACTATCATCCAGACCAGATACAAATGGTTAAAATATACCTAGATATACGTGTGTACCTTCACTCCAAATAACTAAACCAGCTGCAACAACAACAACCGACCAAAAGGTGAAACTCTAGTCAAGCAAACATGAGTCAGAATAGTGGAATGTAGCCAGAAGCACAAGTGTGCTAGAAGTAAAGCTAACTAACCTTAGTTATCGTTAGCTAACGTTAACCATTCAAACAAGCGAGGGCATAACATTGGCGTTATTCCCAAATCCCGACCGATGTTTCCGAAGAAACTGGGCGTTAATTTAACCCAGCGAATACATCTGCCGTCTGTATGAACTAGCGCTAACATTGTAATCTAATAAAAACAATGAGTATCGTCGGTAAAATAGGCATAGTCCCACTAGGCGGTGGCTGGCTTATCCCAAATATCTGTCGTGAAACCAGCTGGCTCGCTAGCTGCAGCAGCAGCAGCATCCCCGGCCGCCCCACACACAACAACCGACTCCATTCCTGGCATTCAGCAAGAGCTCGAAATGAAAAGAGGGAGAAAATGTGGAGAGCCCATAGTTTGAATGTTGAAGCCTACCCTTGTCAAAACAGCAAGTCCGTCCAGTCGGATATTGGACAATAAAAACCAGTTTCAAATGGAAAAAGTCAGGGAAAACGTGAAGACAACCGTCAGCGGGGAGCGCTTGTCCACTCCCTCCGCAGTCTGTCGATATTACCTTGGCCGGAACAGCAGAGTCTGGGAATTTAAGATGGCGGCGCTACCTTATAGACCGGAGAACGCCTCCAGCGGTCATATATCCTGCCGTACGCTGGTATAAAATAGATACTAAATGAAGCATTTGTTCAATTTATGTAAATTCAACACATCTTAAAATATATAATTATCCACAATTACGATTATATCCAATTGTCGTGACTTTATTTGGTCCAATGAATGAAAGCTGACCAAAAACAGTGTCGACGAGATGAGTATGAATACACAATTGAATGAAGTTCCGGCAGACTAGAAAAGAGAAATCCGATTCCTTTTCCCAGCTCAAATCTTTTGGACTGTGCAGTAATAGTTAATTTATTTCACCTATACAAAGTGATGGAGTGAGATTTTCATTGCTAACAGCACCATAGCTATCACCAGCATCCCCATTACCTAATAGGACAAACAAAGAACCTCACAATCCATCTAAACACAAGCCAAATAGCCCACAGTTAATAATAAGGGTCTCAGCTGGCAGTAAACACATTTCTGGAAAGTTATTACCAAAATACCAGATTTTCATTTTAGTTGAGAAACCTTACCTTACTTTGCTATTCATGTAAGCTAGGTGATGTCAAGCCTTAAATCATTATGATGAATGTGGTAAGCTAGGTTTACCCTGCAAACCAAGGTGGCTGGGGTCTTCATATTTACAAACTAGCACAAAAAAACATTTTCATTACACGGTCAGACTATCAAAAAAAACAACACTAAATGTCTTGCAGTCACAATGTTTTTTGGAGTTGGCTCATCAACTCTTTTGGAAATAGCCATTAAAAATGTTATTGTACATGTATTCTGTTGGTTCAGTGCAGGCAGTTCAGTTGGTATGGGCTTCCTGAATGAAGGTATGTATGATTCACTTGTATCTGATTCAGCAACTGAACTGCTAACTTATTCCCTCACTGACCAATTTCTTCAGATAATCCTGTGAACACAGATGAGTAGTCAAAGTGAGTAGTGAGCGATTAGAACCAATTCCTGGAGGTTCTTGTTGATTACAATTTAGACTGAGTTGTATTTGCAAATTGAATCAAATCTCACATGCTAAAGAAGTGTTCAAAAGTAACGATTCATTTTTGAGTCCATCATTATCGCTGTGTCCGTAGTATAGGAGCAAATCTGAGTTCAGACAAATCAGTTTTTGACTGCACTGATCTGACAATGTATTGCTCAAAGAACTGTTTCCTCAAAATATTGTAGACTGCATTAACAAGATTTCCTAATTTGATTTCATTAGAAAGTATATTCAGGTAGCCCACTTAGATACTGGAGTAGCCATTAAAATGATTAGCTGTGGTCCTTCAAGTAAAAAGTGGGTGCACATGTCATACCCTTTATTCTAAGAACACAGCTATTCATTTTCAGCTGACTTTTCATTTGGCTCAGTAATGTGTAGGTTAATGGATAGGCCACATCTGACTTTCTGAAAATTTACATATGCAGCAGATAGGCCTCTGGTCAGTGTTTGGCTTCTTCATATTTCAGCTACAAAGCGAGTGCAGGGCGGGCGATCTGTTTCCTTCACATTTGCCCTAAATTCTACAGGTAATGTTTGCCTAAATTCTACAAGGGAGAGATGCATTTCATATTATGTGGAAAGTAAAGAAATGTCCTCTCCTTTCATCTGCCCACAGTTTTTTTTTACCTTTATTTATATGGGCGGCACACTGAAAGCCAAACTCTAATTCATAACAGTCAAACAGCAGTCGTAGATAGGATGTAGGAGAATAATATCTGTCAATATGTGAGCAGCACACACTGTGAATGACTTAGCCCTCTATCACCAGATTGCAACATGGAAAATTGCAGTGTGACTGATTGTAATTGATTATATTCTGAATGGCTTTCGTAGCTCAGTGAGAATTACTCCTGGCTGTCAGTTTGCTATATAGACACAATTTGTGAAATCAAATGGCTCTATTTAGATGTAGAGCCATCTGATTTCACAGGAGCATGGCGATAAAACCAAACAGGTATGAAATCATCCCCCCCCCCCACCCCACCCCCCACACTTGACAAAATAGAGTGACTTATTAATTGGTCACAACAATCTGTGTAACAGGTATTCTGATTATATTTTGAAACAACAACCCTCCCCCCCTTTACTAACTACTGTCAAATTACCGTTGAGCAAGGCACTTAACCACCAACTTGATTAAACAACTTTGTATGTAACAACCCTCCTGGTTAAATAAGGGTTAAAAAGAATATAAGATAAGGTATAGTATCATAGTAGATCATTTTAGCTGCACACAGAGAGAAAGGTAAAGTACTCTACTGCTGGCTGAAATAATCTTGTTTGTTTTGGAGGGTAAACCCACCTAAATCCAGTTTACCTTCTGTATCTTTGTATTTGTGAAATATAGTTTACCCACCTTAAAGTTAATACCAGTCTATGATTGAAATATAATTAAAATTTATAGTAGGCCTACACATTATAATAAATTGCATCAGACTGAGGTTACATGAGTTACATGAAAATAGGATTTTTTCAAGAACATAAAACTCTAAACTGTATATTACTATAAACTATAAAAACAAAAATACAGTTGTTTCTATTAATTGTAATTATGGTGATCAATCAAACTCATTGTTTACGTACTTTATATTTACGACCACAACCCGGAATTAATTTGACCATCTAAATTTCTGAGTTTATTTATTTTTTATGTTTCTTCTTTAATCGAAGACAGTAGTGGGGTGACAGTGTTTCAACAGGGGGTGCCACACTGCAGCTACAGACTGGGCCTTTAGTGCAATAAAAAATAATCAGAAGCAGATTGCCCCCATACATCCCTCTGTGACCACTGGCTCTGGATTAAGAGCACAGGGTTAAAAATCAGATTTACTGTCAGTGTAAATCCTGCAGAAGATTAATCTGTGACGTCCCACTCACTCTGTATCAAGCACACTGTCACTGCATTGAGTGCATCTTCTTCAAAATTATATTTATCAATTCACAATTCATGTCTGATCATGCAAGAAAACAGCTCACACTCATGGAATTTCATACACATGTTTTATTAGTATTCACATGTTGGAATCTCATACATGCATTTTATTGATTTTCACATCTCCACGCCCACTGGGGTTGGTGTTACTACCTTATGTTTTTCACCTTTGCATGTGAGAAACATAAGGGGAAATAACAGCGTGTCTGCCATCTCCTTGTTAAATTAAGACAGGTCACCCACTGCTCATGCCAAACTCCACTCAGTAATATTCCTACATTTAGCCTAATATAGCAAACAGTGTATAACATGTGGGGGAGGAGTTGGAGGGGTTCACTGGTGAGTCTGTGCTTGTGTACAGCTGATATCAGCAGCACAAGGTGGAGCAACGAATGAAAACAAACTGTACATTTTTACTAGATCTCCATTAGGTAGCTATAGATCACTGATGAAAAAGTCAAATTTTAGCTGAATAAGATACTAAATTAGGAAAATGTTGTTGGAAAATAATTGTTTACATAATTTTCTTTGCTCAAAAGTGCGTTACAATCTTTTTTTCTGTTTGTGGGATGCTACTTACCCTCATTTCAACAGAGGAGAGGCAGAAAGACAAAAGCAGAGCAGTATAGAAAACACAACACTATATGCTCAAAAATTTAATGTACACAGTATTATGGATTGAATACCTTTTTCTTTTCTTTCTTTTTCTTTCTTTTCTTTCTTTGAAATACACTTGCCTGAGGAAAGATGTGCACATAACTATTTTCACTACGTCATAAGGAGACCAAAAAATAAATACATAGTGAACACCAGTCTTGCCCGTTTGCCAAGGACCAAGCAGGATTACCACACAGTTAGAAATATCTGATGTTTAACGCCATGTGGGTCGGATCCGATCCTCTCAGAGACTCTCAGTTGCAGACCACAAGAGGTTAAACATCTGATTTTTCTGATCCTGTGGGAATCCTGCCAGAGATGAATCCATGATGCCAGTGACATGGCCCTTCATCCAACAAGCTGTGCTGAAACAAGGCAGGTTGTTCTGTTCCCAGACACACTGTGGCTCTCCAGCCGCCCGATGCTGCACCACTTCAGGAGGCCCACACTGCACCCGTTCTCCAGCGCCGGGCACCGGAGAAGATGATGCATGTTCCATTATGGCAGCGTAAAGAGGTTTCATATCTGCAATTTATTGATAAATGCATAGCAGTACGGACATCAAGACAGTATGTTTTTGCAAAAGTACATTTTGGTAATCGTAAAGCAATGCATATGCATAGTTAAGAAATGCAATATTTACTGTGTTTATTTTGAGCAGTCAAGAAAAACATTTCATTCAAATGCCCACTTGAAATGCAGAAAGTGTTGATGCTGATTCCTAGATGTAAAATGTATTTTCTATTACCGCTGAATAATTGTGTGGTTTTGCTGGTAAGCTTTGGCGGCTCTTCAGTCAGAGCTGAGGTCAATTCACTCACAAGCCAATCCACTTCTAATGTAAATATATTCATTTGCTAATATATAGATAGCTAGAGGCTTCACCTTTCATAATTTCTCAATAAAGTGGATCTGACAAAATTCTCACCTCTAAACCTTTTCAATATTTGCATGTTGAAGAAAATCCACCGCAAGTGAGTCTGGTGAAGTGGTTAAACAGAAGAGTGTTAAAGCATATTCAGAATGATAATACATACCAGCACATATAAGCAAACCATAGGGAATAGAACGCATTACTGCCTGCCTGCATGCACACACACACACACACACACACACACAAACACACACAAACACACACACACCTTCACAGAGAGCCAACGATTATTCACACTAGTGCACTTGTGCTGCTTGACTGGGAGGAAACTGTGCGTGTGTGTGTGTGTGTGTGTGTGTGTGTGTGTGCGCATGCGTGCGTGTGTGTGTAATGAAGTTGATTCCCCTGTGTCTCCTGCTCTCACTGCTTCAACAAGGGAGGAGAAAGAGCCAATGAACCCATAATAACACACATATACACAAACACACACATGTACACACATATAGATTGACACACACACACACACACACACACACACACACACACACATATAAACACAGGGAGGGTTTTAGTCTCCCTGGGGGTTCCCATTCACAGAGGAAGCTCAGGTCACATCTATACCTCCCAACTCTATTCTCATTGGCTACATCCAACTGATTGTGTGTGATTGCATACACACCTATGTGTATAGAATCTGTGTGTGTGTGTGTGTGTGTGTGTGTGCCCACATTCTTACATTTGCGTGCAAGTATTATGTGTGCACCCGCATTCCTCTGTGTCACCCGTATCCTTCTGTGTGTTTCCTACATTACTTCCTGTGTATGCCAGAGTGTGTATCTGTGTGTGTGTGTGTGTGTGTATGAGAAAGAGCAGTAAAGGATGTAGTAGTGTGTTTGCCCACATGTCTGAGGTTTGGGTAACGTAGATTTGGTTTTGTATAGCTTCCTTCCTTTGTGTGTATGCGTGTGTGTGTATGTGGTGTTGCACAGCTATTGCTAAAGAACAGAGGATGCAGTAGAAATATCCAAATCCCAAGAGAGGGAGGCAACACACACACACACACACACACACACACACACACATACGCACACATACGCCAGGCTAAGGACTGAGGGGTGTGGTTCCTTTCTCTAGCTGTGAAAGAAGGGGGCAGGACGGAGCTATAGACAGGGGCAGACAAAACAAACACCCCCCCTACACACACCCACACACACATACACACACTCCGACATACACACACACACACAGCAGCAGCAGAGGTCAGGACAGAGCTATAGACAGCGGCAGATTAAACTAATGTTTGTATTGGATTGGAGCGACTCCTTCTTGTCCGCTGCAGACGGTTGTGACTCGTGACCTTCCTTGAAAAATGCCTCTCACACTGGAGAGCTAACCAAACATATTGTTTTTCAGGAGGCAAGGGTTACAGGATTGCTGAAACAATGCTGACGATGTCTCCATCTGTGACCAGTGTCAAACTTTTATGTGTTTCACAAAGCGATGCATGCACTTTGGTACAGACCCAGCATTTCAGCATCTTTCAATGAATCACAGTTGGAGAAATTGACAAAGGAGGCCCAATATATTCCAGTGTCATTTAAAATCCACCTGGAACGCTTCAGAAATCCACAAAGGAATATACTCACTTTTTGGTAAATTAGCTCTTTATCAACTGATTATAAATGATGAAAACACTGGTAGCACTTTCACCTCATCTCTATCTAGTATTTATTTAGTTTGCGACGGTGCACACTTTAATACACTATGAATAATTAGAGTACAGCACAAGCAAACATCATCTGAAACGCACCTAAGTGCACTGCGGAACACACAGATCTGGAATTGCTCCCAATTTTCTCTTTGCACAACAATTAAACGATTCGATTATTTGCCACAAAGCTGCTGTATTCCTCCAACCTAAACTCTGTGCTATTCTGTGAGGTGTCCCAATGTAATCCACAGTCTGAAGAGGAGGAAGAGGAGGATATAGGAGCCATATTCTAGTGGTAGGCGAGAGGACACACACTGCAGTTATCAGATAGGAGACAGTCAAACTGTAGTGGGATTGTGAGGATTGGACAGCATAATCCGATATAGGAAACAATGCGAAGGAGACACACGACAAGCTATTGGCAGAGCCGACATAGAAATGAAGTGGTGCTGTAATAGAAGGAGGAGGAATTCTATTATCAGCTGCAAACTGCCATAGAAACCGAGTGCAAGCGGCTGCTGTAGTGCCGAACCGATACGGGGGGAACAATAACCTCGCTTCCACCGCAGAGCCAAGTGGGATTTAGTGGGACCACGGCGAGCCAGACATCAAAAAAGCACCACTTGCTTACTTAAAACCACAAACCCGGATGACATTTCACCTGCCTTGCATCTATCCTGTGTTATTAGAGCGGTAACCATGGCACGCTCCCTCATCCTGCCTCTGTCCTGCATTAGTGCGACACTGGTTGCCATGGCAGAAGCCCTTCAATCCCGCATCCATCCTGCACAGATGCAACACTTGTACCTGTGTGTGCAGTGTGTGGCAGGGGAAAGTGGGGGTGTGAGCGTCAGAACCAGTCGACTAGACCCAGAGACAGCTATTCACTGTAACGCAGTGCAGCTGTGCGGCGTGGCAGCGCTGAGGTGCATCAGTAGAAACACACACAGCTCTCTCCACACCGCATCCATCACACCTCCGCCGCAAAGCACCGGCTTATGGCGACTAGCACAGCGAGCCTATGGACGCACGGTAGGAAGGCCACTCACTCTCACACTGTAGATCATATTCACAGCCGGCTGCGACTGCATCACGCTAAGGTGTTTCACTGTTTTCTTTTAGTTCTATGACATTTCTGTTTTATGAGAGAGAGAGAGAGAGAGAGAGAGATTGAGAGAGAGAGAGAGAGAGAGAGAGAGAGAGAGAGAGAGAGAGAGGCCATGAGCTGGATTTCAATCAACACGACATTGTGAATATGCGGTTGGCACTCGAGCCCACTCAGCTACCAAGCTGCTCCCCGCTATTTCATTACATTTCATGATGTCATGTTCAAGTTAAACTCCTCATGGACGGCTACTTGGAGCCGAATGATTTAAAGGTTATAAAAGTCATTTATCTGCTGGATTATCGTCAACAACCGCTCATTAAAGCCAGTCACATCTGGATTTACATGTCATTTGTGTCACACACGCAGCGTGTCCAAGTGACTGATTGTCATGATTATCGCTGTATCATTACAAACTGAGAAATACATTTAACAAGCGTATGGAAGCCGGTCTAAATGTTAGTTTGGGTTGAGGGTAATTTCAAATGGTCCAGAGTGATTTATTTTCATGCTGGTAGATCTGTCTTAGGTTTATTATCAGTTTAACACCCATTGTGGTATTACTGTATAGTATCTCATTTAGATAGATAGAGATATAGATAGATAGATAGATAGATAGATAGATAGATAGATAGATAGATAGATAGACAATAAAATAATCACATATCTTGCTGTGTAAAACAAGAACATTATCTTTGTATTAATAGGCAATTTAATGGTTTCAGTTTAATAAGTTAAACTAGAAAACACTCTGCAATTAAGGACAGAAGAAATAATACAATTGATATTTTAGTAATAAAAGCCCCTTCTTAAATACATGCTTCCCATTCTGTAACAAATGTAAGCAAACAATGTTACATATTTTAGGCCAATAATAAGAAAATTGCAGATTAATCCTATTTGACTCATTTAAACTGATAACACAGGGCAATAATATTCCTTAATAACACTTTACTGATTTTCAAAAATAGAATAAGAGTAAGAATAAAAAGCCCTTTTCAAAACATTATTACACATTGCTTTACAATAAAACAAATATGAATTTAAGACAATAAGATAAACAATTAAAATACCAGACATGAAATAAAAACAGGGTTACAGAATAAAGCAGCCAAACACAACATGAATTAAATAGTCAAAAATATATATAAAAGCCTGTCTGTTAAAAAAAAGGTTTTAAAAGAATTTAAAAACAACAAATATCTGCTCAGCTTTAGTCTTTGGTCGTGAGGAAAAACAATAACACAGATTACATTTCCTGTTTTTTTTTTTTTTTTCGTAAATCATAATTGATCATATATTTCCATTCGTTCTGTTACATAATAATCCAATCAATTTTTGTCTCGGCCAGCCGTAAGAAATCCAAGCAACAAAACTAGACAGTAAATTCGACAAGCAAATCACATTTATCTGAAATGACTTATCTCTCTGCAGCGTTACAGCATAAAACAGCATCCTGCACGGCTGCCTTCAGCTCACCTGCAGTTTAATCAATTTAAGGAAGTCGATTTTCTTCCAAATTCCAATACTGAGAAACCTTTTAACAACAGAAAAGGTTGTCATATCCAGCCTATTAGGAATGAATGCTCTATCATTAGCAAATCAATTGTGGTTTCTATTCACATTTGGAATTGGTTGAATTGAGGGTGAGCTATCCCCCCCCCCCCCCCCCGCTTCACCCTGGTACACCGACAACAAGCCATAGTGCGAAGTGAACAGTCCTTTCTTGTCAAACTATTTGGAATCGTCCTCTAACCTTGTCCTCCCGCTCCAAAGCAGCTTATAGACAACAATGTCAGGTTGGCCCATAGACGACCCCTAGAATGACTGATCCTCCGTGGGTCTGTGTGTGTGTGTGTGAGTGTGTGTGTTCACGAGAGAGAGGGAGAGAGAGAATGTGTGTGACAGAGAAATAGACAACAGAAAGAGAGAGAGAGCATTGTTGACGCTAAACCTCAGCTGAAAAGGTTGCAGCACCCAACCTAACACACACACACACACACACACACACACGACACTCTTATTGTTTATGAATAGCAGGCTGCAGCGCAGGCCTCAGTCAAAGCTATCAGGACTGAATGGAGCTGATAGAAGACGCTCCTGTGTGTTAAAGGCCTGTTTGGCTTAATGCTGTTTGTCTTTGTCACCTTGATACTAGACTGATACTAGACTCATTACAACACATTCAGTGCTGCAACACAACACAAACAATACACTGATATTCCTCTCGCTCACTTCAATAGAAACCTGAATAAAGCCATCAGGCACCCATGGCATATGTTGATGAAATTATCTATTTTATTTCATATTCTACTTATTGTCGGTGTGATTTAAAAAAAAGAAAATAACAATGCAGTTCCCCAGTAATCTTTTTTTTATATGCTCAGAAGAGTTAATTGGGTTTTACAGGAATTCCTATCAAAACAAAAGCATCCTAAATATCTAACGAAGCAGAAAAATTGTTATGGGAGGGCAAAATAATATCGAGGCGAATTATCAGTGAAACATCAGTATTGATTTTGAAATCAAGCCTCCGCTATTTTCTCAATTTGTTACCTGACAGAGGTTTGATGTGCAACGAGATAAATCCCGGCTGGGATTGAAGCTTGAATCTTGACGCCGACCTATTGGAAATCCTTTTACGTTTGTGTAAACTTTGTTAATGATAGCACAGAGGAGACCTATTATTTTCCCACATGTACATCGGCCTCCCACACTAACATAGGCATACAACACACACAAACTACTCATACATTACACACACTAACATACACACACAACCTTGTACACCCATTGTCTGAAAAAAAAAAAACCCATATTAAAACCATTTTCAAAAGGAAAACAGAGAAAGATGAGAAAAAGAGAGATGGTTTTGGTCTTGATGTGACATCAGGGCCTTGAAGGTAAATCACATCTAGGTGAGGAGACTCACTCAGGCACTTCAGAAATTATAGAAACCTTATCATTCAGGCCTATTGATTCTGTAGCTAAGGTTAAGTATATACAGTACATATAGAAGTATATATTACCTGGAGAGATAAGGAATATGGAGCGTGATAATAAATCTGAAAGATGTAATATATATTATCTCTGGAGATAAGGAATACGGAGCGTGATAATAAATCTGAAAGACGAACCGTCACTTCAAAAGATTTATATCTGCCGTGTTTTAATTTTAATCTCTGTGAAAGGTCTGATCATTTCAAATGGGAAATAGGATATCTTCTCCCTGTAATTTTCCAATGGAAACATGACTTTCTGGCCATTTCTACATCTAGTGGACTGATGTTACACTGTAGAAACAGACTGGAATAGATATTACAGAAATCAAACTGTTGATACTCATGTGTCTGATTACAATTTGTGTGCTAAGAGAATATATGCAATTTCTCTTTATATTTGTTGACACACAGATCCATATGCAATTCCATATGTGGGTGTACTTGCATGCACTTTGCAGCGGTGCAATGCTATGCAGGTTTAAGGCTAGTGGTTAGAGAAAAAAATAAAATCACGTTAGAGGTAAAACTAGCAGGTAATATTTGTGTTTACTGCATTGTGCTTAGAAACAGCAGTATGATTTTCCTATGGCAGATGATTTTCAGCAAAAAATATTCCAGTAAGGTGACCAGTACAATTTGTGGCCCACAATGGGTTATGTAAACAGGGAAGAAAAAACATTTTTGGACATGAAAGTGTGAGATAATATTATAGGCCTGCCTGCTGATAAGTGAATGAATATGCCCCAATTAAAGAGGCAACACCACTAAAATGCAAGTCTACTGAATTTGCTGTGAAAAGAGCAAAAAGAGAATTTCAATAAAGATCAATAAAGTATATCACATTATTCTAATTTTATTACATGCTTTACTAATGAATTTACTATTACAATTTACAATTTACAATTTCCCATTTGGCAGACGCTTTTATCCAAAGCGACGTACATATGAGACTATTACAATGCTATGCTGCTGCTGGATCAACACACTCCTTTGCCTTACTTACTATACGAGTCAGATCGGCTTACAGTCCAGCAGACTGCAGCCAAAAACCAGTGAATCACACATTTTGCTATAACAGCATTAAACTTGGCACACAAATAGGATTCATCAGCTGAAGCGTGTGTAAGATGCGAAGCCGCCTGACAGTCCTGCTGCCAGCCAGAGGGGGCGCTATGCTGTTTTAACATGGGTTAATGCCACGTAAAGTATATAGATATTTTCTGAGACATTTGAATTATTTTTGTTTTTTCGTATCGCATGAACTAATGAGTAATATACTATATAATTAAATATACTGATAATAACTATAATAATAATAATAATAGAAATAGTAATAGTAATAATGATGATACTAATGATAATAATAATGCTGAAACATTATGTGGAGTATCATGCTACATATACTCATATATTCACTTCCTTCCAACATGCCTACAGGCTGCATGTATTTCCTGGGTTGAGTCAGTTCACTTTGAGTTCAACCAATCCAGAAAGTGGATTCTGTTTCAAATGTAAAAATTGAAATACTTTAAAAAAAAAAAAGGTTCATGTGGGAGGAGAACAATCCTCCAGCCTTCATTAACAGCAGCGAGCATAAAGATGTGACTCATGGCTATAATGAGATACTATGATTAACTGTCAGTCTATTTTCTAGATTAATATACATAATTAATTAGCCAGAAAATCTTATTGTACAGACTGTATAATTATCCAGCCAGTAAAGACCAGTTGTTCATTTGTTCTATGGTTTTTATTTTGATAAATATGTATTGGTATTATATAGTATTATGTGGATTCCATAGAAACTGATCTGATTATTGTGGCACACTTATTTGATTTGATGATGTTTCTTTTTATTACTTCTTTTTTTAAAATTTTTTAATTTATGTTGTTATGGAATCAATTTGTTGCGAACAAGTTCTTGTATGATGTAAACACAGTCAACACAGAGAGTTTATTTACTGAAAAATATAATAATTTTTGTTACAAACTGCTTTGTGTCTTTCAGGCATTACTGTCGGTTGGACTTTGCCTTGTACAACATACTGGATGATCCAAAAGTACAAATCTTTATATTACATATATTTATTATATTTAATAAATAAACTACAGAATATCACAGGGAATACTTACTGTACATAATCTGAAATTCTTTCTACATTACAGATTGAAAACCTTAAGCTTAATGTTACTTGGATACTCAAAATATGAGAAAATGACCACTGCACACTGAGAATAATTTTTTGTTTGACACAATGATTTCACAATGACCTTTTTGTTTCAAAATGCAGGAATAATTTAATTTCAACCATGAATATATCCAATGTCCTGCTGCAAGACAGAAGACTTTTTATTTTGCATGCTACAGGATTTTGACCAAAGTTCGGAGTCTAGCATTTTGCAAGAGGTTTGCACATTCAAACAGTGTTGTAAAAACTGTGTCAAACTGATGGTAAATTACCATCAAACTATATAGAATCCCCACCTGCAGCAATATCCAGAGGGCCTTAAATGTATAAAACGTCTCTAAATATGTGAGATATGAGTGTACCGAGTATCGAAAAGATTACACGATGATTTTGCACATATCCACCCCACTATGGAGAGAAAGTCTGTGAGAGAAAATCTGCAGCGTATTAAAATTTGAAGCGACAGAGGCGACAGGAGCTTGTAAACAACGGTTGTGGTTGCCACTTTGGCTGTCTGTCTCACTGACCGCTCTGTTAATCCACTTAACAGACAATAGACAAGAGAGCCACTGATCTGGTGGCTCGCTACCTTGCACCACACATTTATCATCAATTTATCCCTAAAAACGTATTTTTTTCCCCATGTGTTCCCCATGTTAAAAAGATCCATTTTGGGGTAAAAAATGACTGGAATTGTACGATTATGATATATAGAGAAAACGGGAGAAAAAAAAACGTTGCCGGGTCATTGGGACTTGGCTGTGGTTCGTGTGATTTTTCACGGTGTCTTCTCTCTCGCTTGCTCGCTCTCCTCTGCATTATCGTAACAAAAGCCTCACACACACACACACACACACACACACACACACATCCACCAGCCTGACAGACAGGGAGACAAAATGGCTGAATAGTGATAGAGGGGCTGTGTGTTCCTTTATGTGTCGACTAATCAGCCAGCACTAACATGTGTCAACACTACACTCACACACTCCTCAGAATGGGCACATTGTCCCACTGACAGAGGGAAAAACTAACAAACGTTCATTCCATATCCTGACAACAACAATAAAACCCCCCAAAAAACAAATGTTCATCCAATATTGTAATATCGGTATCTAAATATCGAGACAAATACCGCAACATACCGGAAATCAGATGAATTGATTTTCGATGATTTGATTAAATTACATTTCTCTTGTGCCGTGTGTGTGTGTGTGTGTGTGTGTGTGTGTGTGTGAGTGGCTGGTGGAGGTTTTATAATGAGTGGCAGAGGAGAGCCAGCCGACGACTGCCTTTTGAAGCCTGCTGCAGCGGCACACACATCCTCCACCACACTTACACATACAGTGTCATCAGTATTCTGCAAAGCCCGCCTGTCTCCAATGCTGCCATTTTTTTTTTTTTTTTACTGTAATTGACAGCTGACATTATCCCCCCCATGTGTAAAAATATTTCATGAATCTGGAGCCGACCCAAACCATTGATAATATATTGTCAAGTAAAAAAAAAAAAAAAATGCCATGGACATTAATGTCTGAATCAGACGGCTTTTCCTCTTTTTAAAAAAAAATTGTGCTTAATGACTTTGAAGATCTGGAGAAGACTGCTGTCTTCCTCCTGACATCAACACAGCATTCATGATCTCTATGGATATTTGACTGCTTCCCATACTGGCTCTTCGCTCCACAGAACATTTTCTCTGTCTGGGGTTCTTGTTTTTCACTGAGCATGTGGATAGGACAGCAAGTCTGACTGTGATGAAGGTGGAAAAAAAAAATCCTATATATATATCGAATTCTTCCACATTTAACAAGACGGCTGGTGGGGTGAGGTACATATTTCCCTAAACTAAGGTGGATAAATGTCCTAATTATTTTAACAAGGAGGATAATATTCCCTTTATCCTCAATCAAACCCCCTAATTATTACATCAAAAGTGTGATTCTGTGTTTTTGGCCAAAAAGGACTTACAGGATACAGGGGAAACTGGGAGAGCAAGAATCACAAGAAAAGTGTAAAAAAAAAAATACTCAAGAAACTGTGACACAGGTATTTCAAAAATGAAAATAGTGATGATGAGGAGCAATATTTCTGCTTTGGCTGCTGTTTCATTTTGCACCACTAAAAATGAAAAAAAACATGGGATAATTAAACAACTCAGCATTTCAACCTCCTAGCATTTCGGTGGACCTTTCGTGAATATTTCGTGAACACACACACACACACGTAATATTTAGGGGTTTGGTGAGCCAGAGTCGAGCCTCTTCGCTCGACCGCAGCACACAAACACACCGAGAGAAAGACAGAGAGAGAGAGAGAAAGAGAGAGAGAGAAAGAGAGGCAGAAAGATAATGAACCTGCATCTGCTACGGCTATAGGCAATCAGGAAATTAACCTTGTGCATAACCACGGCTTGGCAGAATAGAGAGACAGGGAGAGAAAGAGAGAAGAAAAGAGAGATGTGAGAGAGGTAGAGAAAGGGAGAGAGAGAGAGAGAGAGAGAGAGATTGAGAGACTAAAAGGGTACAGGAAACAATGAGATAATGACAGAGAGAGAGAGAGAGAGAGAGAGAGAGAGAGAGAGAGCGACTATAGCGCTATAGTCTATAATCCTATCAGTCCGGTCCATGGTGTGTGAGTGTGTGTGTGTGAGTGTGAGTGTGAGTGTGAGTGTGAGTGTGTGAGTGTGTGTGTGTGTGTGTGCGAGGGACGTTTCTTTAGGAAGGCTCCCGCTGTGAGCGTTGAAAAGCGACCCGGAATCAAAGCCTAAACACATCTGTGTTTGTGTTTATCACACAATGGCAAACCTTCTCCCACCGAGGCCTCTATACCTCCGTATCGCTCTCCACGGCTCCGTCTCTTTCTCTGCCTCTCCACGCATTGCTGGGCTTTTATTCTGCGTCCGCGCGTGTTACATATCCACGCTTTCCCCTCCAAATGGCTTCACTGTCAACTGCACTGGGAGTGATGTTAGGGTCGGCACTGGGAAAATGCTTCATATATTCCCCTGTAAGCTGCTGGTGAAACTGGTTTTAGAGGAAGGTTTAGGGGGAAAGTGGAGTGGTTGATGCTTCTGGTGCTAAAATATAAGATAAAAATGAAAAGACCACAACTACAGACATAAAAAATAGTAATAGTTGTTATGACAATTCAGTGGATGGTGATATTTAGAGAGAGAGAGTGTGCAGCACTAACAGAACACAGTCTGAAAGGAGAGTGTATGTTGGCTAACTAGGGACACAGTTATCTATGTGTGTGTGTGTGTGTGTGTGTGTGTGTGCGCTCCCTATATGACAACTGCCAGACTGTTTGCAGCTCCGCTCCTCGGCAAGAATGGGATTGGTACAAATTGCCCCTGCTGTGTGTGTATGTATGTGTGTGTGTGTGTGTGTGTGTGTGTGAGTGCGGCAACACAAAGAACAGCTGATGCTGTGGACAGGTGGACAGAAGGTCGCCATCCCCCACTGACGCACACACACAAGCACACTAACACACACACCGCGTTTTCTTAGGTGGACACGTGCACGGACACACACACACACACACACACCCACAAACGGGAACACTGCTGAACATATGGTAAACTTACATAATTGTGCAGTGTAAAACCAGTTGTAAACAATGTGCTGGCTGCCTGCGACACGCACACACACATACACATACACACACACACATGCAAGCGCCCACATGCACATGGACACAAACACTCACACGCACACACACACACACTCCCAACCCATCTACACACACATGCACACACACATACGCACAAGCAAAGACGGACGAAACGGAAATAACACGGGAAAAAAAAAAAATACAGCGAAGTAAAATAATTGTGCAACAGACAGCGATATTACAACAATACCGTAGAAAAAGAAGAATTAAACAAAGCCATGTCTGCCGTGGTACGAAGCTATCCGCTAAAAGCAGATTTCTCGCCTTCCATTTTACAGCCGGCTGGCCGACAGGCAGACAAAGAGACGCTACCGCAGTGTGAAAATATACTGACGTAGCTGGCTTCTCTGTGGCTGAGACTTACTCTGTGTGTGTGTGTGTGTGTGTCTATGCTTCTCGGATATAAGTGAATATGTATGGTACGTTTTGGGAGCATGTGCAGCTGCGTCATGTGATCTTATGTTTGCCACAAGTTTGTATGCATGTGAGCATTTGTGCGTATGTTCATTATATATATGCATATGCGTCTGTCTTAAGTATATGTCTTGTTGATATGCTTGTGTGTGTGTGTGTGTGTGTGATTTCGGGAACAGGGTGGGGATGGGCAGGTTCTTGCTGTAGTAATCTGAATTCTCAGCATCTCACTGTTCCCTCTTCTTTTCTTTCCTCCCCCCACTCTCTACCTCCCCCTTCCCCCTCTCTCCTCTCCTCTCCTCTCCTCCCTTCCTCTCCTCTCCTCCTCTCCTCTCCTCTCCTCCCTTCCTCTCCTCTCCTCTCCTCTCCTCCTCTCCTCTCCTCCCCTCCTCTCCTCTCCTCTCCTCCTCTCCTCTCCTCTCCTCTCCTCAACATTCCACAGTGCAGGTTGTGAATAAAATTGCTGCGCTAGAATTTTAATGACTGTTTTTTTCCCCTCTTTACCGTCTGGTTACTGCCTAGATAGACACGCCGAGGCTTTCAAAAACACTGGCTGCCTTCGAAGGGAAACACACACACACACACACACACACACACAAACAATGAGGAAAATCTACATAATCACAGTGTACAGATATATACCACAATGTGATCGGCTGACTGGTTTCAGCTGTTTCTATGAGACAGAATCAGAAGCATCTTTTACAGTAAGTGATGACGTCATCGGTTAGCTTGATGCTAGCTTTCACTATTTGGTTTCCATTTGATTACTAACAATGCTTACAAGCTGTCTCTTGGCTAAGTGCTAACACTGATACACGTTCCATTCAGAAACAACAGGCAATGTATCAAACACAACAATGCAAATGTAATGTAGGATTTTACAACAGTGCATCAGTAGATTAATGCAGTGTAGTGTGGAAAACACAGTATGAATTCTAAGAAAAGTACAAAACACAAGGAGTGTTCAGTCTGTGTGAAGCGGATACTCACCTGTTTGAGGCTGTTGCTAGCAGGTTAAACCACATGGACTGTGTGTGAGACAGAGGCCTGCGGAGCCGAGCCCTCGCCTCTGTTTAACACAGAGCAACCTGATGCAGGCCATCAGTGGAACCATGAAGTCAGCTTCCTAGCCAACTGAGGGTTAAACCAAAAAGTGAAACCAAAATGCAAGAAAAACTAGAGGAAAAATAAAAATAGTCAGATACCTTTGGTTTAGGAAGGGTAGGAAGGAGAGAGTATCTGAGAGAGGAGGCAAAAGAGAAAGACGAGAGGAGAGAAAAGAGGAGAGATGAAAAAAGAGAAAAAATTGACAAGAGGAGAGATGAGAAAAGAGATAGAAAGGAAAAAGAGACGAGAGGAGAGAGGAGTAAAGAAAACAGAGAGTAGAGAGCGAGTGCAGAGAGTTGGAGGACATGCTAGCACTTCAGTGATCAACTTTCAAGTTGAGGACGGCAGCAACAGATGCAGCAGTGTATTGAGGAGGGTATTAGGGTGAGGGACACCCCAAAATCTTCCCCGCTGTGTGTGTGTGTGTATGTGTGTGTGTGTGTGTGCCAGCAGGGAGCAGCTCAGCGCAGGACGCTGCACGCAGCAAGGGGCCATTAGACATGGTGGGGTGACCCACATAAAAGACACACACACACACACACACAAGCATGAAACTTTCCTTTTTACAGCCAATGTGCCATGATAACCATAAAGCCGGTATTCTTCAGCATGGGCTTTAGCATGGCCATTGTAACATGGTTCTCACAGTGCAGGATTTGGTAGCCAACTGCTGGTCCAATAAGCCCCAAGTTATTCTTCACAAATCCTGCAAACTCTTTTCAAAGATTAAACACATTCTTTTTCCGTTTTCTGAGTGAAACGTTTTCAAAGTGTATGTTTTCTGCTACATTTTAGCAGTTTTACTTTTCTGAGTAACAGGCTTCAACACACACAAGATATCTTTTTTTTAAGGTTTAGGCCTTAACTGTGAAGGATAAATGAATTCTCAGTCATACTTGTCTGGTTTGTGGTGATGGGATGGGTTATGGACTCCAGTCCAACCAGCAATAAAAGCATTCTATTATACAAGTATTGATACACAGCAGCAAAAGCCAGACACCATTCTACTGATTCTCTATAAGGTTTAGATATGTAAGCTTGGATCTTTAAATACAGTAAAAATTGTAAAAAAACAAAACAAAAAAAAAAACAAATTTTCCCTTTTTATGAGCAGCAAGTGATTTGTTTCTATTTAACAATGGGCTTGGGATGCAGGTAAACCACTACTAAAACTTAATGTTGAATTTTAGTGAATAGTTAGCATGGGAAATGTTTGTATTTAATAATTACTGCTAACAAGAAGGATACCATCCCCCCTCGCACTATACTCTGGCACTGTACACATACAGCTAACTGACTTGTGTTTCCTGTGTAACATTATGATTGACTTAACAGACAGTGCAGCACATTTTGTACAAAGACATAAGAGACAATGGGACTCATTTCACAAGCAAGAGGAAATAGTGTGGAAATCAGTTCAAACATATGCAATCTTAACTTCTGTTCAGCAGGAAATTAGACTGCACCCCTGGAGTCCTTAACAAATGTCGGGCAATGAATATTTTGTGTTTTGAACAGTGGGTTTCACTGACTTGATATATTCTAAATGCGTGGAGATACTCGGCACCAGGCTGAGTATCCAGCCCAGTGCTGTGAGAACCTGCTGGATCAATAAGCTACAAGTGGAGGGTTTCCTTCCAAAACACTATGCAGCATATGCTTTTTGGAAACATTTTGCCACTTGAAATTCATCCGTCAATATTTCAAAAACACAGAAGATTCGATATGTAAAGGTCTTGAGATGAATTTATTAGTAGTCCATAATATGCTTTACTTTCATGCCAGCAATCATTTTGTAAGAGTAAGTGTCAATGACTTCAAATGGTAGATATCAAATTTTGGAATGGCATTCATCAAGAGCAATGGTGGTTTTATTGCTCAAACCAATTTCTACACAAAATGTAAATCAATATAGGGCTGGTGTTTAGAATTTGTGTTTTGACCCCAAATTATGGATACGAATCCAGCCAGGGACCAATGTGTTATGTCATCATTCTGTCTCTCTGTCAGCTATCTAATAAAGGTAAACAAGTCCACAATAATTAAGTATACACTACCTATATGAATGTCTTTCCAAAGCCTTTGCCTTTCCATCAAGGCAAAGGGCGGCTACTTTAAAGAATCTAAAATATAAGATAGTTTTGATTTGTTTAACACTTTTTTGGTCACTGCATAATTCCACATGTGTTATTTCACAGTTTTGATGTCTTTACTGTTATTCTAAAAAAATAGTAAAAATAAGGATAAATGTGGTATGTCCAAACTTTTGACCGCTAGTGTATATATAGAACAAGTTATCCAAATGAGAGTTATTCGAATAACAATTTTAGCACTGCAAATTGCACTACAACCAAAACTGGGACCAAAACAGGGACAGACTGACAGAGGAACAGAAACCAAAATGATGTCAGCTGCAAAACATTACTGAGAAACATTGTGACATGTCATTTGGATTAGATTAAATGAAACTTTAATGATACCCATGGGGAAATTGGTTGGTAAATGGGTATTTACTACTGTAATTTCAGGACTTGTGGCTGTAATAGTTGAGAAACACTTAAATATACAGTAAGTAGCAAAACTGGAGGTGGCCATGAGGTGTGAATGGCTGTACTGGACTATCCATCTTGCTGAAAGGGAACCTATTTTTTTATTTTACTAAATTGAGGCCGGATCAGGTTTTCCAGTGACTCCAACACAATATCTTGTGTTGTGTACTGTAATAAATCTTGAGCCATGTCTTTATTCTCACAGATAATTACAATTTGGCTGCGCAGCTCCACTTCCTTACCGTGCTTCTCAGCAGACAGATTGTTGAGTTGGTGAGTTGGCCTGCAGTTCTGAAACTCTCCTGCTTTCATTATCCTTATCTCTCCATATCTCTCTCTCCTGCCCCCCAAAACACACACACACACACACACACACACACACACACACACACACACCCACACACACACACACAGATATACATTGTCAGAGGGATTTGCAGCAGGCAGTGTGTGTGTGTGTGTGTGTGTGTGTGCGCGTGCGTGCGTGAGCACAGCAGGGAGTAGCCAATTACAGCAGTGATTAAAACCCAGTAGTGTGGAAAGAGAGAAAGAGGGAGAAGAGAGAGAAGAGAGAGAGAGAGAGAAAGAGAGAGAAAGAAAGAGAGAAAGAGAGACAGACAGACAGGCAGGCAGATAGGCAAACAAACGGCTACAATGAAAAGGACAGAAACCCTTTCTAACACATACAGCCTCTTTCATAAATGTTACAGAATTGTATTAGTGGTCATGTGTAAATCAGTTAAAATTGCATTGCTCTGGCAATTTGCCGTGTCAAAACCATGTAAACATGAGTTCATTTAGGACAAAATAACTAGCCTCATTATAGTAAGTATAGGTAAAAACCCCAGATAATTATAACCAGTGCAATTCCTGGAGCATTTTTTAAAAAGATAAAAGACCACTCTGTCTGACAACAGAAGGAGCTGCCCTGTTTTCAACAGTGACCGTCAGTCTGGTGTAGTGTGTAAAAAAGCCAGACCTGCTACCTTTGCTGGCAAAGTTTTGCCGCAATGTTATATATTTTGCATGTGAAACCTGATACAGACATAGCATGGGATACTGAGCCGATTATTAAAACTACCTCATCCTCTCCTCTCCTCTCCTCTCCGCTCCTCTCCTCTCCGCTCCTCACGTCCACAGGCACTAGCCGATGTGGCGGAGGGATACAGTGCATCAACAGAGTGATGCAGCTGCCTCTGCTCCTTGATGTAAAGTGTGAAATGTCTGTTATCGGTTAAACAGTGCTGAAGAGAGGAAGATACAGTTCTCCTGTCCCCGCTATGGCTTATTCATTATTCTGCACTCCTGCCCTTTTCTCTATGCTCTCTCTCTGTTGCCTCTTTATTTTTCATTTGAAGGGTTTTTGTTTCTTAATCTCTCTCTCCCCTGTCCCATTCTCTCTGTCCCTCGCTCTGTCTCTATCTCTTTGGGATGCAGGAGACATCTGAAGTTGATTTCTCATGGCTAAGGCAGGTGGGGGGCGGTGGGGTGGGAGCTAATGGGGGAGCAAGGGAAATATGAAGGAGAAAGGAGGTTGAAATTTGTCCTGTCGGCTTTGGGTGAAGTCTCCCCCGCTGAGTTCACACCCGGCCTCAATGATCCTGTGTACTATCACAGCTAGACAGAGGAGAGGAGAGGAGAGGAGAGGAGAGGAGAGGAGAGGAGAGGAGAGGAGACGAGAGGAGAGGAGACGAGTGCAGGTAAACAGGAGAGGAGAGATGAGGAGAGGAAGGATAAGGGGAAGAGAGGAGTAAAAGGGAAGAGGGGTGCAAGTGAGGCCGTAATGTCTACAGCTAACAACGACTAGGCATTGCTGTCAGTGCTCAGATTCTCATGAGTTTGTTGATGATATGAGATATTATTGTGATATATATGTTGAGATATTATGTCCCATTCATCGTCAACGGGGAAGCTTCAGGTTGTGCAATCGAGATCGGATCTGAGGTAAGAGTCTTGGGTCTCGGGTGTCTAGCTTTGGGAGACATGGTTTGTGTTCACAAATATTGATTGGACTGTGCAAAATCATAAAAGTAACATTAATGCATTCTTAAATCCTAATTTTAGATTATGAGATGGCTAAGCAGTCATACTAAAAGATGCTGGTTGGAAAAAACACTTCTTCTCAAATAATAGGAATCAACCACCTGTTTGCTCTGAGTGGACTGATAACTAGCAAGCTATAGCTCACCACATAGTTTGTAGTCATAGTCTACCAACATTAAAACTTGCAAAGCATTTTTGCCATGAACCAATAAGATTCAGAACATGGTAAAAAATAATGACATTGTCTCTCATTTATTGCTGAAACAGTTTAGCTAGCTAATCCATCCAGTAACAAAAGAATACGAGATAATGAAACTACAAGGTTTTGATGAAATTGCTTAATTAGATGCTCTAACGTAGCTTGTTAGGGTCATGACTGACACCACATTCAAACAAATTATTTATTGATTAACTTAATTTTCAAGTAAATACATGACAAGTTATGATTTTTCTTGTCTCTGGCTGCCATATTTGGGTGAGGGCTGCAGGCTACCCACATCCGAGTAGCTTACTGTCGGGTGAAAACCTTGTATCTCCCAAATGTCAACTTTTCATGAATGAAGACAGCCTTGTTTTTAGATTGATGACAATGCATTTTTGACATTTTCTAATTGGTTTTGAAAGGGTTCCATAAGCTCAAGAGATCGGAGAACAACATGTAATCCTTCAACTTGAAGTGAAAACATGAAAATCACCAAAATTGAAGATTCAAGATTTTCACGACAGCAATGTAAACGTGTCCAGGGAGATTTACAGTGAGGTAGCAGGGTTCATTCAGTGCCATAGACACTTCAAGAGGACACATGGCTGTTGATGGACACACTGACTGTTATGGAGATCGATCCTATGGCCTTTTGGTAACGGCAGCGTCTCTCCAACCACTAGGCCACCCTGCTGACACTAGTTTCTGTCTTTTCAAGTTCTGCAGAGCAAATCAGTCCTTCCTCAAAACCACAGAAGCTTGTATGAATGGCCCTCTAACCAGAGTGGCTGTCCAAGGGAAAATTTGCTCATTGTCAACGTTATTCCCCTTCAGCTTTCTTTAAATATAATCAAATTTAGCACAAAGGAGGACAGAAAATGACCCGTAAGCTCATATAAAATACAAACTTGATATTTCATATCTCAAGGCCGAATTAAGATTTCCTGCATTATTTTATTCATCACATCAAAAGCCAGACAGGTTCTTTCTAATGAAGCCAGAAGACAGTTTGATGTTTGTGTGTGTGTGTGAGAGAGAGAGGTGAGAGCTATCTGCAGTGCTCACACATTCACCCCCTGCTGTGTTTAATCAATACCATTCTAAATTCCAGACTTCACACACCTGTGCGCACGCCCACACACACACACACACACACACACACATGCACACACATACTGGAATCTCTTTCTGTGTGATACCTAGGGAATACTGAGTATAAGCCAACTTCAGACCCCTCCTCAATGTATAAACACAGTGTACACACACAAACACACACACACACACAGAGGGTGAAAGAGTGTGTGTCCGTGTGTATCTGTGTGTGGACGTGTGATATGTGTGTGTCCAAAAAGAGAGGAGCTAATTAATTCTAGTCCATCTAGTCCACCAGGAGAGGGGAATATCAAGATTGCAGCTGTGTGTGTGTGTGTGTGTGTGCGTTGGTGTGTGTGTGTGTGTGTACGTGTGTCTGTCTCCCAGTCTGTCTATGTGTGTCTATGTATGTCTGAGTGTTGTGTGTATACAGATGTATAGAGTGGAGCCGCTCTGGAGGACTCAGAGCAGCAACTGGATCGATTCAAGTTCACCCAGGACAGAGAGAAGAGGAGGGCGAACAGCAAAGCAGCCTGGGAGACAGAGGATGACAGAGAGACAGAAGGGACATTACTGTTCATAATAGTTTTAAATGTTGTAAAAGTTTTTAATACCTATACCCATTGTATAATTTCAAAAACACATGATTGAATGTTTTACTAAGTTCCTCAAAGTTGATATTTTGGACGACAGCCTTATGAAAAATGTTATTCTGATGCAATGCATTTAAACTGATGCTGTATAATTAGGATACTGGAGGAGGTCAATACACAAGTCATTAAGAACTTTATCTTTTTTTAATATCATTTGCCTTTCAGATCCCATCTGCAAGTGTCCCTCTGCATATTTAACATGTGTCATTTTTCATCATATCTGTATAGGTCTTTATTTAGAGACTTCACTGCCTGTGGGATTTTAAAACATTGCTTTTTCAAGCATAGAAAATGTTTAGGAAAAATGTAATGCAACAATGTGGCAGCTTCAGGTGTCTGAATACATACATACTATCTGGGTGAATACAGCTGGTCATAACAACATTTTGAAATGATAAAATAGCAGTATGGAAAGTTTAAATTGAAAGTGTAGGAATGTCACAGTGTGTGTTTTAAAAGTAATGCACCTTTAGCACATTAGGCAGTTAGGTGTGTGTGTTTATATTTTTAGAAAAAAAACATTATTGCTTGAAATTCATCATTCACAGTTAAAAAATAAAAGATGATTCCTTTCTCAAAAATGTTAGTATTTTTGCTCATGATTTCACTGTTTTTCCAAAATGAAATATATTTTTAAAGTCAACAATCACTTTGTAATAAGTAGGTGTCACTTTCAAATTGAAGTCTTCACGTTATATATATTTTTTTACTTGTCATTTGGAACACACTTGTGGATGTGGGTAAAGGAATCATCATAACCTGTGTTATTTCAATACAGGTTACTGTCTGCTAAGAGATTTATCAAAACTACACGTATTTATCAGATTATTAATACACATAACATGATCCATGTCTATCCGCTCCACTGCAAAATATCACATTTATTCACAACCACACATCTTTTAGCCCAGTTTTTTTTTTTTTCAAATATAATTAGAAAGCAGTAGATTGCAATCAATTAATATGCCAATCGAAAGTCCCGGTGAATCTGTCTGCTCACAGCTTTGTCAGTTTAAATCTGACTCACAAGCTGTTTCCAAGCTTTTTACAAACCCTGTCCCATCTCTCCTGTCTGTCTGTCTCCACTGTGTAAAAATAACCACAGAATAATCTAGTAAGAAAAATCTGAAAATGGATGCTTGGGAGGATAATTAAGGCGAATGTGGAGCCAGTGTTTTACCTGTCACACACACACACACACACTCTCTCTCTCTCCTTTCCTCCCCTCTCCTCCTCTCTCTCTCTCTCATTCGGGGCGTTTCTGTCCCTCCTGACACCTTGCACCCCCCCCTCTCTCCACACACACACACACACACACACACACACACCACCACCAACCAGCTCCCCCGCTGTGAGAGCAAACACTCATCGCACACGATCACCATGACGATATGGAAATATGAATTATGCATAAAGACAGCCTCGCCTCGCTTGTGGGTACAAAGACGTGCGGGTGATATTCTCCTATCAAATGATATGGGAGATATCCCCTCAGTATTAATAATATAATAATACACTATACTGTGCTGTATTATGAGGCTGAATGACATCCCATACATTTGTCATTTATTACAGTAGATGTACCACATATTTCAATTAATTGGATTGAATATGGCAACACAAACAAATGTAGTTCAGAGGAAGGTTGTGCATTGTGCTATTATTAAAACTAAAATTAGCATACATGATTAAACAGTATTCATATTTCCATGCCTCATCATAGCAACACAGTACCATTTCCTGTATTTCCCTTTAATATATTGTTACAGCAGCAGGGGGGAATCTCATTATATTTTGCTGACTTGCTCTCTCTCTTGCTTTTGCAAATGCCCTCATGTCAGTGTCATTCCAAGGTCACAGAGGAGCCTGGCTTTCAGTTAAACATCACTACCAAACAGGCTACATGTGCATGAAAATATTCAACGCAATACCAATATGTAGACTAATGTGTATTATATTGACCCTGAAGTTTAAATTCTGAATGGTATGATAGGCAACAGCTCAGTATTCAAGGGATCCTGACAGTGTGACAGTGTAGCTATGAAGCATCTCTCTGCATCTAAAGCCTGGACAGAGCCATCTATCATAATAAACTAGCTATTATTAGATATCTAGCCAATAGAAACGTGTCATTGAGAGTACTCGGGTGTAGCAATGGTTCCAGTGTTGACAGGCAGACAAAGTGAAGAGTTTGAGCTAATATTGCCAGGACGAAAATAGTTCCTGGACGCAAAAATGAATCAGCAAAGGCTCAAAGAAGCTCTGAAACATGGTGAATATGCAATGTAATATGTATGTAAGGATGGTTAGACTGGAAGGCCAAACTGCAGTTAGTATAGTTTTGGTGAGCCAATGGACAGAGCAGAGCTGTGGTCTCAGTGCTGAGATATAGGGTGTGAGATAGTGGATGTTGTGATGGCTGAAAACCACACAATGTGACAGTAATGATAATTAAATTGTCATTTTTATTATCATATTATCGTCAAGGAGACGAGGAGCTGTGGCGATGTGTTGAACGGAATGTTTCAGGTCAGGATCAGGTTTAATGTGTGTGTGTGTGTGTGTCTATGGGTGTGTGTGTGTCTGTGTGTGCGTGCATGTGTGTGTGTGTGTGTTTCTGTGAGTTTAGGACACTACAACACACAATCAAATCACAAAGCAAAGTCTGTGTTATTTTATTTGTCAGCACACAGGCTTGGTTTAGTGGTGTAATAGTAATTTTTCTCCCTGTCTTCACACAGAGAAGGAAATGAACAAACGTATCAGTGGGTATTGTAAACTGGACTAATCAAACAAAAAGATACATTTAATAACTTCTGTTTTCTCTTTTCCTCAAATCATCCCTCTAATCAAACATAATCAAATATTATTAACCATCATTCACGTTGTCCTCCAGATCATCATGTCATAGTTATCATTCCCCCAAAGCCATCAAAAACATTTCTGCTGCTTATAATACTTATGAATATGTTTTGTTGATACCTTATCAACATAAGGCCCTGTGTCACAACAAAATGCACCAGCCAAAATGCACCAGCCAAATTCTTATTCAGCTTATGATCACATGCGTATTCCAGGAATAATAAAATCACAATAATAAAATGTCACATGCAGTGTCTGCACATCCTACTGAATATATTTCTAAATTAGACACAGGAACATTTATCCTGAAGTGGAAAATATTTTCAGCGCAAAAACAATGCTGAGCGGAAGCGTCTTGATGCTAAATTAAAACGTGATCCTATTAAAAACAATAGGTGTTTCAAAGGTATATTGGAAAATTGTTCTGATGCTAATTTAAAACCTCATCCAATTAAAAACATAATACCACATATTCACAGTATTACCAGTGTAATTTCTGTAATCAAGATAATTTTGCGTTGTGAAATGATTACCACATTTCAAGCACATCATATGCTAATGGTCTCAGGTTTTCTTCTCACTACAATTTGAAATGCTATTCAGGATACATTCTTTTCACTAATAATTTCATACATTTTCCATATTTTACTGTAACATTGTGCAGTAATCAAAATAAATTCTTAAAGTGACACATTTGGAATTGTCAAGCATTGTAATGGCCTGGGTTTTCAGTTCGTCTGGCACTTCAGATGTTTCCCAGGATGTGTTTGTGTATAAATGCATGGCATTAACAACTTATTTGATGTTATTGGGCCCCAGTGCCATACGTTAACAATATAAACCGCTCTAATTATTTACTCGTTGTGGCAAAGCAGTGCAGAGTTCAGCCACACACACTAAACAAATATGACAGCAAGTGTGTGTGTGTGTGTGTGTGTGTGTGTATGTGTGTGTCTGGGCAGGTGTAATGGTGCTGAAGTTCCCATAATTGTCTGCTGACACCTCCTCAGTATGTAAGAACCATCTCTCACACTGCATTATTTAAAGGCAGAGAGAGGGAGAGAGAGAGAGAGAGAGAGAGAGAGAGAGAGAGAGAGAGAGAGAGAGATTCAGGTATCCAACACATTGCCTCTCCAATATCCCTGAGTTAAAACCACTGCAGGACTTAACTAATTGCTGCACTGCACTAAATTCAAGCCCTCCCTACTTTCCCTCTCTCTCTTTCTCCTCCTCCACCTGTCTCTCTATCCTCCCTGCCTTCCTCTCTCTCTCTCTCTTTCTCTCTCTCTCTGTCTTTCTCCATCTGTCTCTCGCCCCCCTCCCCCAAGTCCTTCCACATCTATCTCCCTTCCTTCTCTTTCCTCTCCTCTTTTCCTCTTCTCCCCATCACTGTGCACCATCCCCTTCTCCTCTCTCCACTCCCCACCTCCCCCTCTCCTTCCAGAGTTAACAACTTGCCAGAAGAAATATGATTAGCGCAGAGGAGAGCAGAGCAGCACACAGTCACACACACACACACACACACACACATACACACACACTAGCAGCATTCACACATTAATGAGAGATGGGTGAGAAAGAAAAGGTTATTAATACAAACATTTTGTTTAGTTAGTTGGTGGGTTTCCTCTGGGTGCTCCGGAATGACAGTGTTTCCCTGTATTTCACCCCAGTGCATGCTGGGATAGGCCCCAGCCCCCCCCACCTGACCCTGAATAGGAACAAGCAGGTAAAGACAATGAATGAATGGATAATAATAATTATGTATGAAAAATTACAGTTCTGAGCTGTTAAGTGGATTCCTACACCTATGCAGGTCAACCGTTTCACAAAAACTGCTGTTGAAGTAATCTTTCACCATTTTTGCTGTAAACACTCATTGAAGGGAAGCTGACTCAGGAGCGTAACATTTTGATTGACATCTCTTAGCAAGCTTGAGGTGCTGTGCTGGGGGCTCGTCCCAAAAGTTTGTCTTTAACAGATTAGCATGCTAGCAAGTGGAAAAAAAATGGCAGAATGATTCCAGGAAGTTACAGAATGCAGCAAACATATTTCCTCACTGCTTTTTTTATTTATTTATTTATTTATTTTTTGCTCCTCCTCAAATAGTGTGTATTAAGTTGCTGATGTCAAGCATTGGCTTACATTCATGCAATACACACTCCCACAATTCTCCTCACATAACCCCGGTCCATATTTAAATTTTATCAGGGGAACACATCATGAACGGAGCTCAGATTTCCATTTCATGGGGTGTTTAACAAAGCTACACAGTGCAGTGAAGTAAAAGCAGCAACACAAACATATTAATAATCAACTGTAATAAAGGAAAGACTTCCACCGCTGGCTGCATTAAGGCCCCTTCAGCCAAAAAGACTATGTAACAGTAATATTATCACAACAATACAAATATATGCTACAGATGATAATAAAATAGGCTTGAAATTCACTCAGCAGTTCAGTGACCAGTGTGTATGCCGTTAAATTGAAGCCAAATTGAAGGACTGATACTGCTGATGCTCTGATAAGGCCCACTGAGCAAAACTCACCAATAAAATAAATTGACAATTTTATTATTATAGCGTGATGAGAGCAATAATAAGTTAAGAAGGAGTTTTCAGTTGAGTGTTAAAAGAAGATGGAGCATTAGCTAGGGTTTGGAAAGAAAGAAAGAAAGAAAGAAAGAAAGAAAGAAAGAAAGAGTAAGTCAGGATGGCGAATTTGAGCCACAGAGAGAGAATGAGGGAACATAGAGAAAGGAGAGAGAGAGAGAGGGGAGGGAGGGAGGGAGGGAGAGCGGAGCGGTATTAGGCCGATGTGAAAGCCAGCAGGTCACAGAGGTTCCCTTTTAAATTTAGAACAAACCCCCGAACACTGAATGTCTACTCCAAAAGACTGAATGACTGATTATAATGGCTGCCTGTTTCGATCTCGTCCCCTCAGCCTCTCAGCGCTGCTTTCTTAAGAGCGCTGTGACTAGTGGGCTAACATGTGGGCAGGCCCGCAATTTACAATTACAATTTAGGCATTTAGCCGACGCTCTTATCCAAAGCGGCCAACAATGCGAGCAGCGGCAGAAAAGGTTAGTGTCTGTGAATCCCATGATCCTAAGCAGCCTAGTAAAGAGCAAGAGCGAGGCACAACAATACAATGCTAAGAACTTAAGAACAGGTGCAGTGCCAAAACAAGTGAAAGGGAGAACAGACGAGACAACAAGACAACAGTACAATGCAACAGCACCTATCAACATGTACCATGAATAAAAGAGCCAAAGTAACATAGATACTGTGTTTACATGCAGCCTAACACTGTGTTAATAGCACTAATTTACCTTTATTCCAAATGAACTGACCCCATAAACGCCTCAGCCAGACCAGAGCAGCCTAACAGCTCAGACTGAAATAGGGATTGTGCTGTTTCTGTGTGTGTAATGAGTTATCCTGCCTCTTTTCACTACTACTTTTCAGTCAGGTCGAGTTGATAATGCACACAAACAAGCTGGTGATTCAATCCTGACTGTCAAATAAATAGATATTTTTATCCACAGGGGCGGTGCAGCCCGGGCCCTTGGAAACTCCAGTCCATGACTGTGGTATGGCACTCGCTGTTTACATGCTGATACTCATCCACTGGTTTTGTTTATATGTTGATTTACTGGATTGAAGATATCTACATACATGAATATATTAACTTAACAATATATTATAATGTATATAAACAGTATTGGCCCAAGCTGTGAGGCATGATGAGAGTCAGTCACCAACCTATTTCCTCAATCTAGCAATTAGAAAAGAATGATCAGCTGTGTTGAAGGTTGCACTAACACTGAGCATGAATCTGCATTCATCAGGACATCATGCTATGATGCTTATGAAATCCAGACAGAAAGGAGAGAAAGTGGACATAGGTCTACGGACTGATGAATCAAGGGAGGCCAGATGCCATCTTGAAAATGCCAATCAGTAGTGAGAAAACTAGTCACTATAGGAAGCAGGTTTGGGCCTACAGCCCCTATATTCTCACTGAGGAATTTTGTTAGGATATTAACTAGTGGACTGGGGGACAGTATCAGAGGTGTTACAGTATCCATAAGCACCTGCATCAAAATTGGTAAAAAGTGTGTTAGTGCTGTCAGACTGGGGCAACGAACATCAGCAAGAGAAACAGGAGGAGTGATCTCATCTGATACCATCAATATTCTCAACAAAAAAGTATATATATATATATATATATATATATATATATATATATATACTTTTTTTAAGTATATATATATATATATATATATATATATATATATATACTTTTTTAGATGAATACCAGTAGGAGCAGAGTTCATAATGGCACTGAATGCAAACCTTATGCTGATTAATAAAAATAAGTCCAGAAAAATGGCTTTTGCGTCTTTAATTTTTTGGATTTAAGAAGTTAATTCAACTAACTTTATCTACAAGTCATGGATGTGAAGTATGGTGAGAGAGAGAGAGAGAGAGAGAGAGAGAGAGAAGGAGAGGGAGAGAGCATTGCTATCACTAACTCACTAGCATTGCTATCACTTTTAATGCTTGTTGGCATTACATTAATTCTTACCATTATACATTCTTTTGATACTAGAGAAAGACAAATATGTGAAAGTCAACATGACTAACATCATATGAGATGAAAATCCTAAAATACTTCATATTATGTTTAATCTCAGTTTATTTGATTAAGGAATGCATGGTTTCTTTCCTGTTTCTTCACTTCTCCTTGTGTATCTCTTAATTGAATTCTCGAGTCTTGAATTCGACAGTCTTGGTGAAAACTGGCCACAATATGGATATGAGTGCTAACATGGAGAGATGTGGTGACATAACATCAGAAATTCATGATCAGATTTAAAAAATCACATGTCAAGTGTAAGCATGTCTTATGTGAAGTCAGATACCTGGAGTTGTCTGGTGCACAGCACCACATGTGGAAGACACCTAACACACAGCAACAACCACAACCAAACTCACACATACACACACACACACCCATCACTGCCAGCTCGTACAGTCATATCTGCTGTTAAACATAAAGTAATCACTTACACATGTGACCATTTATTTTTTATTTTCTGCATGAGAAATACTTCATTATCACCAAATTAATGTCACATAAAGACACAGAAATACTGACAGCCTTTAAAATAATTACAAACTTTAAATTTACAGATGAGTCAACAAAATGTCATTGCGCCAGCATATCACTAAACATGTAAAAATACAATGAACTTTCTAGGCAAAATCACTGTCCAGTCTACACAGAGCTACCAGGAACTAGATTTGCTTGCACACAATTAATTATTTCCTTTATTTTGACTATGAGAACAATTTGATTTAGCTGTTTGCCTGACAGAAGAATGTTCTGTTAAAAAACCAAGTTTCAGGCAAGTGTGCGTACTGCGATGATTGGCTGAAAGAGACGTGTCTCCTCCCTTTTTCCTACAATTTACCTGCTGCTGACACTTGAAGCATGAAGGTTGGATAAAAGACAGTAGTTGTAAAAAACTACAAAGTGCTAAAAATGTTAAAGTGTTGCCATGTCAGTTCAGTCATCTGATGTCAAAGTATCAACTGATACCACAGCACTCACAGTACATGTCTTAATTGCAGTATAATAATATAATAATAGATAATAAAGTCATAATAATGTGGCCTCAAAGGAAGGAGCTCATAACTCTCATAATTAAATTGAAACTGGAGTAGTGGTGTGCATGGAAACATAGTCAGTGACTTATTCTAAAACCTCTCATCCATCAAGCTATCAGGCCAAACACAGAGCTCTCCAAACTAAAATGTCTGCCCATGCTAAGTCAGTGAGCCCTGAAACTCCACACTGCAAAGAATAACAAGCTCAGAAAAATATGTGTTTTTTGCCCTGGGATTCAGATTTATCAAGATTATATCTGTAATATATAAATTTTAAGACAAACTGGAAGGTAGTTTTGTAATTTATGTTGCACTGGCAGGTCGTTTTGCTAGTATCAAGAAAGTGCACTTTTTTAATGGCAATATGAGATAATAATAAAACAAGAAAAACAAAAAAATTCAAATGAGAAACTTGTTTTAGCATAATTTCTCTCGTTTCAAGTCGACATGCTGACAGTTACATTTTCCACAAAAGGAGAGCAATTTCTTGTAAGCAGGCAACATTTGTCAGAAGAGGACAGAGCAGAAAACAACAGAGCGGAGCGGAGCGAAAGCAAACAGAGCAGGTACTCACTCAGATAGGTGCAGCAGTAGTAGTAGTATAGTGGTAAAAGCCCCCAAACCACATCACTAAAATGCAGAAGTCTGTCTACTATCCTGACAGTGTCTAGCTAGCTGCCTTGGCCCTGGCTGGGCGTTATTTGTGAGCCAAATCCTTAAAGAACAAGAAGCTTTCTCTGTGCCTAAACCTGCCGACAGACAGGGGGCTTTGAAGGCCCCCAACCGAGCTCGGCTCAGGGCTTTGAAGCCAACTGAAAACTCTGCTTTACGGGACTGGATGAAAGCAAGGAAGAGGGGAAAGTAAAAAAAAAAAAAATGGAGAGAAACACTGAGAAGCATTGTTGCTAATCTTTCTCTATTGGTTCAGAGGGCAGGGTGTGAGTTTGTGTACAGTCTGATAATTGTACAGTGTGTCATTGTCCCGTTTGCACTAAGTGTGAAGTCTGTTTAGCCCTGTGTGAGTCATAAGAACTGTGACTATGCAATTTATCTGTCTATTTTGTTATGTATTTATTGGCTCTTGATTCCTATATATATATATCATGTTTTTTTACACACTGAACATTATTAAGCTTCAATTACAAATTATTAGTAATTAAGATTACAATTCAAGCAATAAGAGAAATTTGACCAAAAAGCATTTAAACATATTCAATGAAAGAAATTCCCATTCCATCTCTACATGTGGGAGTGCTCATTCACTATGAGCAATAGATGATGTTTAGGGCATATTTTACACAAAATAATATTGTTAAGTGAAGCCTGGCTGCAATTCAGTTTTTTCATTTAGGATGTATTTGTTGTGTAGTTTGTGTTTCTTCCTACTCACTGAATACCATGATATATATAATAATTATCATTTTGAGATCTGACATCTGACATCTAGATGGCTGATATTATCTGAAACAGACATGGGGCAACTGGGATAAAATCAGTGTGAAACATAGCGGGCTGAACAGGGAACTAAAACACTGTGGGGGAAAATGTTGTTTTGCTTCATGTTATTATCGTAATTCTTGGCAAATTTCCTACCTGCATTGCCTTAAAACTCAGTCTGCAGAACACGGCCTGCAGATCTCCAGATTCTTCATATTCTTCCCTCTGTCTCAGTTCCATTCTAACCTGCAGGTTTAGTGAAAATAGGAAATACAATAGATGTTTGGTGGCTCATAATGCCTGGACTCAGAAGGCCTCACTTAAGGCCTCAATCATATGTAAAAAAAATCAAAAAATCAAAAAAAAAATCTGAAAATGTTAATTCAAATTCAATACCAATAAATACAAATATTGTTCATATAGTTCTGAAGCTATTGACTCATCTCTATTTTGTCAATCTAAATTGTTATCTAATATTTTGTTTTATCAGTATCATACTGTATTTTAAAATTATTTTTTTTTTATTATGGCTACCAAGATAAGAATGCCAGGAATATATATGATTTTCTTTCTTCTTCAACATATTATGGGTCTGTTTTTTTTTCCATGAACACAGTACAGTAGTAGTGTTACTGCAGTTTTACCATAAACTGTTCTTTCAATTATTCCACTGCACTGTTGCATGATAGATTATCACATTTATCACTGATATAATTTGAAGCTGGACATGTAACAAATGAACCATTTATGAAAACTTTATTATCTAAAATAGCATAATAATGAAGTCATTTCTCAGTAATGAACAAGCTGCTTCCGTGCAGCAGATCGAGCACACAGTGAGTTTCTGTGGGTGAAAAGTTCAACTCTGTTTGTCTGCTCCGTGTCCTTGATGTCTGAGCGACGACTCGGAAAAACAATTCTGGTCCCGTGAACCGTTAATTTCCGCCGTGTGATAGCGTCATCACCTTGTCCTCCTTCCATTGGCTCTGGGGTAATTAATTATCAAAAAAACAAACGACGCCCATCTCAAGCGCAGCCCGTGTATTTTCAAGACGCCGTTGCTGACTTTGTCGACACACATCTGCAATCAGATCACTCGCTCTGCACACTCGGGAAGCCATCTATCGGCCTCTCTCTCTCTCTCTCTCTCTTTCACTCTCTCTCTCTCTCTCTCTCTCTCTCCTTTCAATAGGCCCTTTAGAAGCACACAAACCATCTCCAGCAGACAAAACAGTGGACAAGCCTCTGTGATGTCCTGACTCATTCTGCTCCTCTCCTCTCCAAAGCCCCCGGGGCCGACGCACTGGGACCCAAAACCAACACGCACATAATGGGGGCCTTGTTGGAGCCGCCTTAATGTTTCTAATGTTATGTAAATGAGGAGGGGGGTGGGGGGGGCGGGGGGAGAGGGCAGGAAAGGGAGCGGAGAGGAGCGGCGAGGAGGCGGCGGCGGTGGGAGTGTTTGTGTGTCCGAGGAGGCCGCTAAGCTCCCATTACCAGGGGATTAGGCAAATGCCGGCGTTGTATCGATGCTGGTTCGACAGCGAACCGCCAACCCTAATCCCCTCCTCTCTTCTCCTTCCGACAACGCCTCCTCAACGCCTCCTCTCCTCCTCTCTCTATAGTTGTCTCAGTCTGCCCCCCCCCCATACACACACACCTCCACCCCCCTCCCCCCAATCGAGACTATTTGTTAAAAAAACCTCAACAGAACTTTTTGGATTCAACTTTTCAACTCTCTCCCCTTGTTTCTCACTCTCTCACACACACACACAAAAAAAACATACAAATAAAACTACAATTACTTGGTTCACAGCCAGTGTAAATTTGTCTGTTCATTGATTTCTCTGACATGTGATGTGTGTGTGTGAATGTGTGGGAATTGATCAATATTGAAAGCCAGAGAACGTCTATCTGTTGTGTGTGTGTGGTGTGTTCGCCTGGAGCTTTAGAGCACAGCTATGACCTACTGGCTTTCTGAACACATCAACGCTTAGTTCACTGCTACTCAAACTCTGGGCAGGGGACGGGCGCTGGTCTCTGGGATGCTGCTGAGCGGTCCTTGGGCCGACTGATGCAGATATGGCTCCTTCATTCTCTATTGCTGAGCACATCTTCCTGCTTTATTCACTAGTTAAGAAAGAGGAAGACACAAACAATGGAAGAGAGAGAAAGAGAGAGACCATGTTCTCTATTTGTGATGATGCAGTCTCACTCAAACTTTGTCTCATGTTATCCTCTGTCTCTCTCTCCCATCTTTCCTGTCTCTCTACACTGTATACTACCGAATAATGCACAAATGGCATAAAATTAGCTTCATTTAAAATCTTGCACACCCAAAAACCAGGTGCAAATCTTTGGATTTTTGACGGGGCGATGGTGAAATGGTGAAAAGGCACTCTTCTCTCCATGCAAGTAAAATCATTTATTAGTTCAACAACCTGTTTCGGAGACACACCTTCATCAGGGTGTTCATGCATTTTTCACAGAACACAACTAAAAATAATAAGTCGCATGTCTGAGATGGTACGCTGCAGATATTTAGAGCAGAAAAGCAACATATAAAGAACAGACTAATCCAAATGTGTTATCAGTAACTGTTCAACACAGCTCAGCTCCATGCTGAAGAATGTCATCAAGAAGTGAGAAAGCTATTCTGAGACAAGCCAGCTGTGTGATCTGTGTGTGTGTGTGTGTGTGTGTGTGTGTGTATGTGTGTGTGTGTGTGTTGTGACACAGTTGCAGGCAGAACTTGGAATACTCAATTATCACATTAGCACATCCAGGGAGAAGCCGAAAGGCTACACACACATGCATGCACGCATGCGCACACACATGCACGCACACACACACACACACACACACACACACGCGCGCACACAACACATACTGAGGCACACACATGCACACACCACCCCCACATATCTCTGGAACCGCAGGCCCCCTGCTGAGAAGCTCAAACACACCAACTGAGGGCGGGAGAGGGAGGAGAGAGGAGGAAGGGTGTGTGTGTGTGTGTGTGTGTGTGTGTGGAGGGAGGAGGTGGGGGGGTTGTGGAGGAGGATGGTGAGTGACATTGAGACCAAGGTTAAAACACAAACCATCCATTCTGCTCTGCTATAGAGAGAAGCTTTAGATTGCAATAAGCACAAACACCTAACTGCTTCATAACACACGAGGCCAAATCTGCATGCCAGACCTCCAGAAGAACCACTGATATGAATAACAAATACAGCTCAACCAGGAGTCTGGCTGAACTGGTGGAGGGAGGAGTGAGCACAGAAAGGCTGCAGTGAAGTGTTGAGGGGTATTTCACTAAGAAAATCAATCACTTCAAAGGGCAGGAGAGCCACAGAGAAAGAGGTAGCACTACATCTCTCCCCGAGATGGGCGTAGATGCAATTCCTGTCCTGCAGAATGTGTCGATGTTCACTGGCAGAGGTTTGGTTTCCAATATGGAAGATCCAAGATTATCTTCCTTTCACAGCTGCACCCTGTGCACTGAGGCAAAGAATACGGCCGAAATGTCACAAACATCACAATTACTGACTGTTATACTGTCAGTCCATCTGAGTATGGAAATGATTGTCGCCAAAAAATTTTGCTTTCTTTTTTATCTGTGAAAAGTTCAGCCCAAACATAAATCACACCTAATTATCTACATCTAGATGATCAGTACACAACTGTAAACCTTACCGTAGAGGGTATTATTTAAAAAAACAAAAACTTTAGGACCATAATGTATGGATAACATTTTAGAATTTGGAAATACATATTTTTTTGCATCCGTAAGCCTCAGTTTGGACATTATCCTTACTTTGGAACAATGTGTGGGCTGCTCTCATTTTCCCACAGGAGAGTGGGACAGAGAGAAGAGTCAGAATCCAGAAATATCTCCAGAGGGATGTTTTTGGAACTACTGCAGCCTGTTCTCTCTCAAATGCTGTTGAACTGAGCAGGTAGATGCCATTCAGTGCCTTCTGTGATCAGTAGTGCCATGTTTTTGAGTAGTAAAAAGTTGTACCATGGTCCCAGTACTGCTCATCTGATTTGTGCAGACACACACACACACACACACACACACACACACGCACACACACACACAGAGGTTTGCCAGTAACACAGCTACAAAGGCCATGCTGAAAACCAGAAGGCATAAATAAATTATACCAACTCAGTTGTAGGAGACTTCTAACAAGATTCTACTTCAATAGAGAGGAGAAGTCTGATGTAATTTTGTAGGCTGTAAAGTTGCCATTTCCACCATTTTGTGTGTAGTCCAAAAATATGAATGGGATTTGCAAGAAACACCAAAAATAACATCTGTGCTACACAGAGGCTTACTAGCTATACTACATTTTGATCCATGAAATACACCAACTAATATTACCTTTGTGAATTTTCGTCCTTCAATTATTTTTATACCGATTGTTGCTAGCAAAATGCGAATTGGGAAAGGGGTCTTCAACAGTTGTTAGCCTGTAGCTAGCAACAACTGGAAAACAGCAGCTGGATAGAACTCACAAACAAATTAAAAGAACAAGGCAGCTAGCATAACTATATATGAACAATAACAACTACAATATTTATTCAACGCAATACTATGAAAATCTTAATCATTTGAATGTACAACACAGTCAGAGAGAGACGAGAGGTAAAGGAGTCTGGTTAGCAAGTTGATATTAAAAGTAACTAAAAGATCAAAATTCACTTCAAGTCAGTGTTATGTTGGATGCATTTTCCTGTAACCCCTGGAACAAAACGTAGTAGTATATCTTGTGGGTATCTGTTCAACACAGCCCTTTTTGCTATTTTTTCAAAAAGGCCATTCATATTTTCCATAAGGATTTTGCACTACACCAAATAGCGGAGATGCTAATGGCACCCAAAATGACGCAGATTGACAACTTCCGTTTACGGCATTTATAGCCAAACGTTCAGCTCAAACAGTGTGAAGAACACTCACCAAGAAACTGAAAGTCATGGCTGAATGATGGTGGATGAGCGACCGCTCCATGTCGACTTGGCTGGGTGTCAGCTGATATGCTGTGAGAGGGTGTGACTATTTAAAGTCTAGTGGCTGGCTGCTCAGTTGAATGACCCATTACTAACTTGAAGAGGAAGTGTTGTGTGTGTGTGTGTGAGAGTGTGTGTGTCTGTGTGTGTGTGTGTGATATTAGTATATCTCAGCTGAGGCGTTGGTATGCTACTCTGACTCTACTGGTATGTTGGTATGGAGAGAGAGAGAGAGAGAGAGAGAGAGAGAGAGAGAGAGAGAGAGAGAGAGAACTGTTGGAAAAAAAAATAAAGAAGCTATGAGAGCAGACAGAAAGGCATGTTGAGAGGGTTAAAGTGTTTACTGACACACTCCAGAAAGATGCGTAATGAAGTGGGGGTTGTATGATGGGATATAAGCAGGATGATATATATGTCTGGACCTTATCGGGACACCTACTGTGTGTGACACCACAAGCCATTATTTTCTTATTTCATTGATTTCATACAACATTTGTTTTCATTAATTCATTCATTATTTATCTTAGATTATTGTATTCATTAGTCATATCATTTAATTTACAAGTTGGGAATAGTATGTCAGTCTGTGTCTCCTTATTGGCTCACTGTATGTTGGTCTTTGTGAAATCCCTACGCTAACAATGAAGGACGAAGGGTGGGGGTGGGACGTATATGTGAAGTTGTCATATTTTCTCGTGAAAAATGTGGCACCTACTGATGAAATTGCATTGCTGGCATCAAAAAGAAAATCACTATTAAATGTCACTGATGTCATTAGCCATCTTGAGCTTGTTATTTAAAAATAGTAACATTTTAGAGAATGCAATCATTCTATTGAGCAATCTGGATTTTTTTTTTTCTTCAGCAAAATAAATATATATACAATTTTGGAATTAACTCCCTGAAACATTTAGCATTGCAAAGTTAACAGTTCTTGCAACTATATACAACAGAGTCAAATGTCAGAGTCAGCTAACATCTTGACAGAACAAAATAGAAAATAGATGCTTACATTAGGTTCACCGGCAATCTAAAATTAGAGGATTTATCCTGTGTCAACCAGTCACCTGTTTCTTAGCTAGCAGTGCAAGACAGATGCTTGGGGGAAGGTCACGACTCCTGCGCTGCCCTGCGACAACTGAAATTGAAGCACAACGCACTTTTACAAGTTCTACAAGTTTTACAAACTTCTAGAACGTTCAGGGGTAAAATATGTCGGGGTCACGCAACAGCTCGTCCTTCCCATTGAAAACAAGACCAAAAGGAAGGCAGAGCTGTAAAGAGAGGTCCCTGGTGGACACACTGAAGGGATAAAAATGGCAAAAAGAGAGAGACATTGACAGAAAGGTGGAGGAATGATCTAACCAGTGAGTTGAGTTCAGACATTTTCCTCACTTCTTTGGAGAAATGTACTCTCTATGATTCCTGACACGTATCTTTATGTGTGTGTGTTTGTGTGTGTGTGTGTGTGTGTGTTTGTGTGTGAACACACGTGTGTGTTTGTTTGTGTGTATGGAAGTTTAGTGATTGAAAACAAAAACTGCATTGATCTGAACATTTTGATGATTCAGCACATTTACCAAGTAGAGGCGTATACGAATGCTTGTGTGTGTGTGTGTGTGTGTGTTTGTCTGTTACAGCTTTCATTTACAGTTTTTGTACTCCATTTTCTAGAAAAACACTGAAACATAAACAAGTTCCACCTCAACCCTTTCCTCCTTCTCTACCCCCTCTCCTGCTCTTCAATCTCCTTTTTTCCTCCAGTGGCTCTCTCCCTCTTCCTCTTCACTGTAAAAACTGTTCACCTCAACAAATAATTCCATCTCTAAGTAAAGTGTCCACCACACGTGAGCGGAATGAAATGCTGGTATGTTTAATAGAGACTTTGCAGTTGCAGCCACAGCAGGTGCCATGGAGGTCCATTCGAGAACTGGCTGTGTGCAAATAATGTGAAATATAGAAAAACTACATAGAGAAAGAGGTTCCTGTAAAACCTTGTTGTGATGTGAGTGTGGGTCATTTTAGTAATGTTATAAGTAAAAACAGTCTGATAAGGTGGATTTGTTTCCAAATTTAGGTTGAAAAGAGTCTCAGTTAACCTGAACAAACTGTTAGCTAGCTAACTAGCCAGCAGGCTAATTTAGCAAAGCAACCGGTGTTCATGTTACAGTAAAGTGGAGCTACTAGCTACTACTAACGCTAGCTTCCACTAGATATGTTAGCTAGTGTGCAACTCACATGTGTTTACAATTAGCTGGTTAGCTAACAAGCTGACATTATCTAAACACAGTCGGTCTGATTTTTCAGTGGTGAAATGAAGTAACACAGAAATGAACCATGTCTGTTCAGTTTTGTTGAGACGGTCAAATTGTAGGCTACATTTAGAGATACATGAGTGGTTCACAGCTATTGTTGCCCAAGAGATGAGCAGCCTACCTCCAATATGACTGGCAGCATAACTGAGAGCTCTTTGTCCCTGACAAGTCCAATCATTTGCATCAGAGAACAATGCATTTCACACAGCTTCATCACGTTTGATTTGAATGATCTCATCTTGTTCAGTTCAAAGTTTTAATTTTCTTAAAACATATGAATAAAAATGCCAGTCGGATACACTGTAGCCCTTTTCCACTCCCTCTTCTCTTTCTCCTCCACAGTCCAGCAGATTGAAAGTACAGCAGGTTACAGATTGGTATTCATCTATAAAGTTTGGTTTATTTTTTTCTATATCGATCAGCTTTAATAGTTTTTCAGCTTTTTATTTATGAGTGTAATGTTTTTCCTGCCCACTTGTCTGATTGGCTGATAAATCACAGCTGCAGAGAGGGGCGATTTAATTGGATGGTGGCTCACAGGGGCGGAACGCTGCCGGTAAGCTTTTTTGAGGAAATATCGACAGTTGTTTGTTTGTGTGTGTGTGTGTGTGTGTGTGTGTGTGTGCGTGCGTGCGTGTGTATATAGAATGGATTCCAGGTCTCTAATAAATAACTGAATGATTTTGCTATATATTTAAAGGTCAGAGAAGAAGAGAGAAACAGAGAAAGAAAAAGAGAGGGAGATTGAGGAGACAAAAACAGAGAAAGATAGAGGAAAAGAACCAGACAGAAGATGATTCAAACACGTATTTCTACCATTGTTCTGTAACACAATACAGAAGGTATCAAGTACCTACTATAGCAATATCATTCAGTTGACTTTATTCTGCATTCCTTTCTACCTTGAATACTCAACTTTCAATACAATACAATTAAGCATAACGCAATTCATAATCTCAGGTTTGAATGACAGTTGGGAGGATTTATCTGTATTCAAAATCTAACAAACATTTATAGGTTAATGCACGTGCATGTGCTCGGGCACGCACACACACTCGCACACACACACAGGCTTAAACCAACTGGTGCTCTATTGCCCATTACATTACATGAAGTGGAACATATACTGTGGCCCTACGGCATTTGAAATATAAACAAGCAACTGTGAAATTAAACATCAATATAAAAAATAGAAGCTCTGCTCAGAAGCCACTGCTGAACACACTTGAGCTTGTCTTCTAAATGTGATTTTACACCTGTACTGAAATGAATTCTGGGTTTGTGGCAATAACAGGAAGAAGGATTGTGAATAAACATGCCACTCTCTGCAGCTGACCCTCACAACGACACAATGCTATTTTAACTGCAACGTTTCATATTGGCTAAATATCATTTAGCTAATGTTGCAACATGTTTGAAGTCATAAATCAGCACAAAATTACAAATCATAACACTTTATAGGCAACTCATCACCTTATGTTTCTTGTGGATTAACTCCCCAGTCTGTAATAATGCATCCACACTTTCTCAGCTAATGCTTGCTTGTTTATATCAGAAAAAAATAGCTAACAAATTGCCTTTTTGAACACACATCCTTTCTCTCTTTCCCATCTTTCACATTACTTACCACTGTCTGATAAAGAAAAAATGGTGTGAGCGTAATCTTAAAGAAGTAAACAAACAAATGATAGACAAAGTTTTGACGTACCTTTCTAAATACAGTATATAAACACAATACAATAATCAAATGCTGTGCCTGTATGCCCCCGAGGGACCGCACAGTGTACACTCCATCTGCTAACCTGGATTAGCTAGCTGGGTATTCTAAAAAATGAATATAAAATGAAAAGGTATGTACGTGTGTGTGTGTGTGTGTGTGTGTGTGTGTGTGTCCCATCTGGTCGTATTGATGGTCTGCCTCACAGAATCTTTCATCATTTAATCCCACAATAGATGTCAAAGTGTATAGTTGTCATTTCCATCTGTAAATATATTTTTAGATACACATTCTATCTGTTAACAGCATGCAAGGAAACAACCAACATGGGGGTCCACAAGGAAATGAAATTTCCACTTCCTTTCCTGTGTTCTTCCTAAATGTACGACAAAGGTTCTGGACTCTTCCATTCTCAGTAATGACAGTATTAAACTCTGTCTAAGGTATTAGAGATACTCATGATTTATTTAAAAAAACACTTTTGATCATCTTAAATTAAAGACAGAGACAGAATTAGAGACAAGGCTTTTCATTGGTTCACAACATACTGTATGTCTCATGCAAGTCTCTGTTGTCATGGAGTTTGCAGCGGAGGAGCGGCCAAGCCGTGACTTGTTGTGGTAATGACATCGCTGAACAATGGAGGCCAGCATTGGACCAGAAATTACACGTAGACCCATTAAATTGATTTCTTGACCCTGCAAACATATGCTTATGATTTTGAATCAAGTCTCTATTTCTGTTAGTTTCATAATGATGATTAAAAAATTATAATCTAATGGCGGAAATGCCAGATCCAGGCATTTCCATCACCACCAAACTCTAATCAATTGTTCCTTGGCCCAATGCCTATCTGTCCACCAAATTTCATGGAATATTTATTCTTAATTTAAACGAAAACATAGGAACTGTTTAGGAAGTCAACTCAACAATATAAACCTCTTACTAACTTATTAATCTCTCCACCACCTCATCCTTTGTCCAGCCATCCATCATCCCTCCCTCCTTCTATCCTGGCTCTTGTCCATCTTACCCCTCTCTCTTTTCACCTGACAGCTGATCCAATCAAATCTCTGCAGATTCCTTAGGTCAACTGAGACTGTAGCAGGGACACCTGAGTGTGTGTGTGTGTGTGTGTGTGTGTGTGTGTGTGTGCACGTCAGGTGTCAGGTGTGGCAGTGCCAGCCTAGCTAACCTGGCTGTGTGTGTGTGTGTGGACAAGAGAGAATAAGAGAGGGAGCAAGGGAGAGAGAGGACGTGTGTGTGTGTGTGTGTGTGTGTGTGATCAAGCGTGTAAAGGGGTAACCTTTAGTCTTGGCATGGCGCGGCCTGGGAAACAGCAGAGTGGGGTCAGGTGTGGCACATCCCGCCTAGGTAGCTAACCTGGCCATGTATATGTGTCTGCATGTGTGTGTGTGTGTGTGGGTCAGCTGTGCTAGCTGACCGGAGAATGTGGGGATTAGCTTGGATTTATCTGGAACACTGACTGTTTATAGTGTGGTTTTGACAGATGATGACAAAGTGGCAGTGGCCAGTCCAAGACAAACCAAGACTGGGCCTAGTTCAGTCCAAAACAGAGACAGATGAGTCTTAGCAGAGACTAACAACAAACTAGTTGGCAACAGTATTAACATGGACATTGTATCAGTGTTTTTATTTTCAGCAGAGTAGAATGCATTATGCGGAAACAGCAGCAGAGAGAATGTGCTTGGTGATTTATTTAAGATCGACTATTTGAGATAATTTTCATTAGCGTTGGACATAAATAGAAGAATAGAGAGGAATCTAAGACAAGACAAAGACTTTCTCAATGCAATCCAGAGACCAAGGCTGAACTAGAGCACCACAGCCCTGAGTGATGATGATGATGACGATGATGATGAAGCACATGATAATAACAATATTCTGTGTATCTCTCGCATTGTGTGGCAGCTTGAGGCTCACCAGATGAATCCTTGTTTTCACTGAGGACCGACTACATGCCTGCTGCATGACATTGTCTTTAGGCCTACCAGTTTGTTCCACAACACAGTGGCTGAACAAAGCTGTAGCCTGCAGATATGCTGCGTACATGTATGTGTGTGTGTGTGTGTGGTTGTGTGTGTGTGTGCCTGTCTGACAGACCTCAGTGCCTGTAAGATAACAGTCTTTTTGTTCCTCTTTCTTTTTAGCTGCCCAGTCTGCACGCAACCTGCAGCTCTCTTGCTCCACCTCTTTATCTTTCTCTCTCTCTCACACACACACACACACACACACACACACACACACACATTTCCCTAACTCCCTCTGTTGTTTGCCTATCTGCGATTGAGATATCGAGTTGAAACCATACTAACAAGAGACTCAAAACAGGCTGTGTTTACAAGCTGCGCATTTATTCAGCAGAAGTGGATCCCGACTACAAAACACACTACAAACACTGCCACCACTACTACAGATAATATGAGAGGGAAATACATGGCCTAATAGTTAGAATTTAGCCTAATAATGTGTGTCATTGTGTGTGAACGTGTGTGTGTGTGTGTGCCTGTGTAGGTGTGTGTGTACTAAATCCTCTATAATCTGACTGTACCCTCACACAGTACTGTTGGCAGCACATCTGGACTGACACAGAAACTAAAGGGACAATCCACCCTAAAACACTGGGCCAGACACGTTCGTTTTCACACTGTCACATAAGACTGTAGGAATGACATCAATTCCTTTTTTGGGATGGAATTGAGGTTTTCTTAAAAGCCAGACCGCTGGTGTTATTAGATTTGATAAAGCACCGATATTAAAGGCAGTGTGTTTAGTTTGAATATGGGTCAACTGTGCAGAGTGAGGTTTACTGGACTGGACCTTATCCTCTGTAACAGGCAAACACACATCACACACACACACACACTGCTCTTACAACAGAAGACTCCATAGGGCTGTGAAACACTGGAGGTCCAATCCATCCGTAGTGGAAGGGGCGATGCTGATGTGTTAAATCTGCAGCCTATCTGTGAAACCTGCAACCAAACAACCTTTTGAAGAAAGAAACTTTGGCGAATTGTATAACAAGTACAAAATTGCCAATTCCAGGAGGGCGTGTTTATATTTAGCCCTGTTGACAAGGCTTTTACACAGTCCAGAGCAGAGATACATGGAAACATGATCAGTTTCTGATGACGCTCTTGTATTGCAGCATGTCTTCTTTACACTACACAGAGGAGCCTGTTACAAAGTACTTTACAGAGTTAGGAAAAAAGACAAAAGGATGAAAATGTACAAATTAATTTAGAAATAAATAAGAACAGTGCAATAAACAATAATAAATAGACAGCCACCCAGTTTGTAGGCAAAAGCTAGTTTATAAAAGTGAGATTTCAATTGTAAAAGACACAGAGTTAGAGACATGGATTTCCTCTGGTAAAGAGTTCGAGGAGCCCTGATGGCTAAAGCACGGTCATCTTTAGTTTTTATTCTGGACCGAGGAACAGACAATATGGCTTTGTCTGAAGATCTCAGACTGTATTTAGGCAAATAGGGAGATAAGAGCTCCATGATGCAGGCAGGGGCCAGGCCCTTTAGGGCTTTAAATGTCATTAATAAAATCTTAAAATAATCTCTAAAAGCAACTGGAAGCCAGTATATGATGGCTAAAATAGGAGTTATATGTATGTATGTATGTATATAGCCTTTTGTTAGTTATCGTTAAAAGCCTGGCTGTTGCGTTCTGAATTAGTCGAAGATGAGAAAGAGTTTTACAGCTGAGACCCGAACCCCAGTAGTCAGTGCAAGAAGAAATAAAAGCATGAATCACCTTCTCCATGACATGAAAGGGTAGAAATGATCTAACTGTAGAGATAGTCTGCAGCTGAAGGAATCAGGACTTTACAACTGTTTAGACAAAATTCAGAGCAGAGTTGACGATAACTCCCAAATTTCTGGCAGCTGGTTTGATGTAGGTTGCCAAATT